>NW_027478779.1:216024-408611 GCF_051014685.1 Ptiloglossa arizonensis | reverse complement strand
ACGTTGGACGTTATACATTATACGTTATACGTTATACGCCATACGTTATACGTTATACGTTATACGTTATACGTTATACGTTATACGTTATACGTTATACGTTATACGTTATACGTTATACGTTATACGTTATACGTTACACGTTATACGTTATGCGTTATAGGATATACGTTATACGTTATACGTTATACGTTATACGTTGTACGTTATACGTTATACGTTATACGTTATACGTTATACGTTATACGTTATACGTTATACGTTATGCGTTATACGATATACGTTATACGTTATACGTTGTACGTTATACGTTATACGTTATACGTTATACGTTATACGTTATACGTTATACGTTATACGTTATACGTTATACGTTATACGTTATACGTTATACGACATACGTTATACGTTATACGTTATACGTTATACGTTATACGTTATACGTTATACGTTATACGTTATACGTTATACGTTATACGTTATGCGTTATAGGATATACGTTATACGTTATACGTTGTACGTTATACGTTATACGTTATACGTTGTACGTTATACGTTCTACGTTCTACGTTATACATTATACGTTAAACGTTGTACGTTATACGTTATACGTCATACGTTATACGTTATACGTTATACGTTATACGTTATACGTTATACGTTATACGTTAAACGTTGTACGTTATACGTTATACGTTATGCGTTATACGTTATTCGTTATACGGTATACGTTATACATTATACGTTATACGTTATACGTTATACGTTATACGTTATGCGTTATAGGATATACGTTATACGTTATACGTTATACGTTATACGTTATACGTTATACGTTATACGTTATGCGTTATAGGATATACGTTATACGTTATACGTTGTACGTTATACGTTATACGTTATACGTTATACGTTATACGTTATACGTTATACGTTATACGTTATACGTTATACGTTAAACGTTGTACGTTATACGTTATACGTTATACGTTATTCGTTATACGTTATACGTTATACGTTATACGTTATACGTTATGCGTTATAGGATATACGTTATACGTTATACGTTGTACGTTATACGTTATACGTTATACGTTATATGTTATACGTCATGCGATATACGTTATACGTTATTCGTTATACGGTATACGTTAAACGTTGTACGTTATACGTTATACGTTATACGTTATACGTTATACGTTGGACGTTATACATTATACGTTATACGTTATACGCCATACGTTATACGTTATACGTTATACGTTATACGTTATACGTTATACGTTATACGTTATACGTTATACGTTATACGTTATACGTTATACGTTATACGTTACACGTTATACGTTATGCGTTATAGGATATACGTTATACGTTATACGTTATACGTTATACGTTGTACGTTATACGTTATACGTTATACGTTATACGTTATACGTTATACGACATACGTTATACGTTATACGTTATACGTTATACGTTATACGTTATACGTTATACGTTATACGTTATACGTTATGCGTTATAGGATATACGTTATACGTTATACGTTGTACGTTATACGTTATACGTTATACGTTGTACGTTATACGTTCTACGTTCTACGTTATACATTATACGTTAAACGTTGTACGTTATACGTTATACGTCATACGTTATCCGTTATACGTTATACGTTATGCGTTATAGGATATACGTTATACGTTATACGTTATACGTTATACGTTGTACGTTATACGTTATACGTTATACGTTATACGTTATACGTTATACGTTATACGTTATACGTTGTACGTTATACGTTATACGTTATACGTTATACGTTATACGTTATACGTTATACGTTATACGTTATACATTATACGTTATACGTTATACGTTATACGTTATACGTTATACGTTATACGTTATACGTTATACGTTATGCGTTATAGGATATACATTATACGTTATACGTTGTACGTTATACGTTATACGTTATATGTTATACGTCATGCGATATACGTTATACGTTATTCGTTACACGTTATACGTTATACGTTATACGTTATACGTTATACGTTATACGTTATACGTTATACGTTATACGTTATACGTTATACGTTATACGTTATACGTTATGCGTTATAGGATATACGTTATACGTTATACGTTATACGTTATACGTTATACGTTATACGTTATTCGTTATACGTTATACGTTATACGTTACACGTTATACGTTATACCTTATACGTTATACGTTATACGTTATACGTTATACATTATACGTTATACGTTGAACGTTGTACGATATACGTTATACGTTATACGTTATACGTTATACGTTATACGTTATACGTTATACGTTATGCGTTATACGATATACGTTATACGTTATACGTTGTACGTTATACGTTATACGTTATACGTTATACGTTATACGTTATACGTTATACGTTATACGTTATACGTTATACGTTATACGTTATACGACATACGTTATACGTTATACGTTATACGTTATACGTTATACGTTATACGTTATACGTTATACGTTATACGTTATACGTTATGCGTTATAGGATATACGTTATACGTTATACGTTGTACGTTATACGTTATACGTTATACGTTGTACGTTATACGTTCTACGTTCTACGTTATACATTATACGTTAAACGTTGTACGTTATACGTTATACGTCATACGTTATACGTTATACGTTATACGTTATACGTTATACGTTATACGTTATACGTTAAACGTTTTACGTTATACGTTATACGTTATGCGTTATACGTTATTCGTTATACGGTATACGTTATACATTATACGTTATACGTTATACGTTATACGTTATACGTTATGCGTTATAGGATATACGTTATACGTTATACGTTATACGTTATACGTTATACGTTATACGTTATACGTTATACGTTATGCGTTATAGGATATACGTTATACGTTATACGTTGTACGTTATACGTTATACGTTATACGTTATACGTTATACGTTATACGTTATACGTTATACGTTATACGTTATACGTTAAACGTTGTACGTTATACGTTATACGTTATACGTTATTCGTTATACGTTATACGTTATACGTTATACGTTATACGTTATGCGTTATAGGATATACGTTATACGTTATACGTTGTACGTTATACGTTATACGTTATACGTTATATGTTATACGTCATGCGATATACGTTATACGTTATTCGTTATACGGTATACGTTAAACGTTGTACGTTATACGTTATACGTTATACGTTATACGTTATACGTTGGACGTTATACATTATACGTTATACGTTATACGCCATACGTTATACGTTATACGTTATACGTTATACGTTATACGTTATACGTTATACGTTATACGTTATACGTTATACGTTATACGTTATACGTTATACGTTACACGTTATACGTTATGCGTTATAGGATATACGTTATACGTTATACGTTATACGTTATACGTTGTACGTTATACGTTATACGTTATACGTTATACGTTATACGTTATACGACATACGTTATACGTTATACGTTATACGTTATACGTTATACGTTATACGTTATACGTTATACGTTATACGTTATGCGTTATAGGATATACGTTATACGTTATACGTTGTACGTTATACGTTATACGTTATACGTTGTACGTTATACGTTCTACGTTCTACGTTATACATTATACGTTAAACGTTGTACGTTATACGTTATACGTCATACGTTATCCGTTATACGTTATACGTTATGCGTTATAGGATATACGTTATACGTTATACGTTATACGTTATACGTTGTACGTTATACGTTATACGTTATACGTTATACGTTATACGTTATACGTTATACGTTATACGTTGTACGTTATACGTTATACGTTATACGTTATACGTTATACGTTATACGTTATACGTTATACGTTATACATTATACGTTATACGTTATACGTTATACGTTATACGTTATACGTTATACGTTATACGTTATACGACATACGTTATACGTTATACGTTATACGTTATACGTTATACGTTATACGTTATACGTTATACGTTATACGTTATGCGTTATAGGATATACGTTATACGTTATACGTTGTACGTTATACGTTATACGTTATACGTTGTACGTTATACGTTCTACGTTCTACGTTATACATTATACGTTAAACGTTGTACGTTATACGTTATACGTCATACGTTATCCGTTATACGTTATACGTTATACGTTCTACGTTATACGTTATACGTTAAACGTTGTACGTTATACGTTATACGTTATACGTTATACGTTATACGTTATACGTTATACGTTATACGTTATACGTTATACGTTATACGTTATACATTATACGTTATACGTTATACGTTATACGTTATACGTTATACGTTATACGTTATACGACATACGTTATACGTTATACGTTATACGTTATACGTTATACGTTATACGTTATGCGTTATAGGATATACGTTATACGTTATACGTTATACGTTATACGTTGTACGTTATACGTTATACGTTATACGTTATACGTTATACGTTATACGTTATACGTTATACGTTATACGTTATACGTTATACGTTATACGTTATACATTATACGTTATACGTTATACGTTATACGTTATACGTTATACGTTACACGTTATACGACATACGTTATACGTTATACGTTATACGTTATACGTTATACGTTATACGTTATACGTTATACGTTATACGTTATACGTTATGCGTTATAGGATATACGTTATACGTTATACGTTGTACGTTATACGTTATACGTTATACGTTGTACGTTATACGTTCTACGTTCTACGTTATACATTATACGTTAAACGTTTGTACGTTATACGTTATACGTCATACGTTATCCGTTATACGTTATACGTTATACGTTCTACGTTATACGTTATACGTTAAACGTTGTACGTTATACGTTATACGTTATACGTTATACGTTATACGTTATACGTTATTCGTTATACGGTATACGTTAAACGTTGTACGTTATACGTTATACGTTATACGTTATACGTTATACGTTGGACGTTATACATTATACGTTATACGTTATACGCCATACGTTATACGTTATACGTTATACGTTATACGTTATACGTTATACGTTATACGTTATACGTTATACGTTATACGTTATACGTTATACGTTAAACGTTGTACGTTATACGTTATACGTTATACGTTATACGTTATTCGTTATACGGTATACGTTAAACGTTGTACGTTATACGTTATACGTTATACGTTATACGTTATACGTTATACGTTATTCGTTATACGGTATACGTTAAACGTTGTACGTTATACGTTATACGTTATACGTTATACGTTATACGTTGGACGTTATACATTATACGTTATACGTTATACGCCATACGTTATACGTTATACGTTATACGTTATACGTTATACGTTATACGTTATACGTTATACGTTATACGTTATACGTTATACGTTATACGTTATACGTTATACGTTATGCGTTATAGGATATACGTTATACGTTATACGTTGTACGTTATACGTTATACGTTATACGTTGTACGTTATACGTTCTACGTTCTACGTTATACATTATACGTTAAACGTTGTACGTTATACGTTATACGTCATACGTTATCCGTTATACGTTATACGTTATACGTTCTACGTTATACGTTATACGTTAAACGTTGTACGTTATACGTTATACGTTATACGTTATACGTTATTCGTTATACGGTATACGTTAAACGTTGTACGTTATACGTTATACGTTATACGTTATACGTTATACGTTGGACGTTATACATTATACGTTATACGTTATACGCCATACGTTATACGTTATACGTTATACGTTATACGTTATACGTTATACGTTATACGTTATACGTTATACGTTATACGTTATACGTTATACGTTATACGTTACACGTTATACGTTATGCGTTATAGGATATACGTTATACGTTATACGTTATACGTTATACGTTGTACGTTATACGTTATACGTTATACGTTATACGTTATACGTTATACGACATACGTTATACGTTATACGTTATACGTTATACGTTATACGTTATACGTTATACGTTATACGTTATACGTTATGCGTTATAGGATATACGTTATACGTTATACGTTGTACGTTATACGTTATACGTTATACGTTGTACGTTATACGTTCTACGTTCTACGTTATACATTATACGTTAAACGTTGTACGTTATACGTTATACGTCATACGTTATCCGTTATACGTTATACGTTATGCGTTATAGGATATACGTTATACGTTATACGTTATACGTTATACGTTGTACGTTATACGTTATACGTTATACGTTATACGTTATACGTTATACGTTATACGTTATACGTTGTACGTTATACGTTATACGTTATACGTTATACGTTATACGTTATACGTTATACGTTATACGTTATACATTATACGTTATACGTTATACGTTATACGTTATACGTTATACGTTATACGTTATACGTTATACGACATACGTTATACGTTATACGTTATACGTTATACGTTATACGTTATACGTTATACGTTATACGTTATACGTTATGCGTTATAGGATATACGTTATACGTTATACGTTGTACGTTATACGTTATACGTTATACGTTGTACGTTATACGTTCTACGTTCTACGTTATACATTATACGTTAAACGTTGTACGTTATACGTTATACGTCATACGTTATCCGTTATACGTTATACGTTATACGTTCTACGTTATACGTTATACGTTAAACGTTGTACGTTATACGTTATACGTTATACGTTATACGTTATACGTTATACGTTATACGTTATACGTTATACGTTATACGTTATACGTTATACATTATACGTTATACGTTATACGTTATACGTTATACGTTATACGTTATACGTTATACGACATACGTTATACGTTATACGTTATACGTTATACGTTATACGTTATACGTTATGCGTTATAGGATATACGTTATACGTTATACGTTATACGTTATACGTTGTACGTTATACGTTATACGTTATACGTTATACGTTATACGTTATACGTTATACGTTATACGTTATACGTTATACGTTATACGTTATACGTTATACATTATACGTTATACGTTATACGTTATACGTTATACGTTATACGTTACACGTTATACGACATACGTTATACGTTATACGTTATACGTTATACGTTATACGTTATACGTTATACGTTATACGTTATACGTTATACGTTATGCGTTATAGGATATACGTTATACGTTATACGTTGTACGTTATACGTTATACGTTATACGTTGTACGTTATACGTTCTACGTTCTACGTTATACATTATACGTTAAACGTTTGTACGTTATACGTTATACGTCATACGTTATCCGTTATACGTTATACGTTATACGTTCTACGTTATACGTTATACGTTAAACGTTGTACGTTATACGTTATACGTTATACGTTATACGTTATACGTTATACGTTATACGTTATACGTTATACGTTATACGTTATACGTTATACGTTATACGTTATACGTTATACGTTATACGTTATACGTTATACGTTATACGTTATACGTTATACGTTATACGTTATACGTTATACGTTATACGTTATGCGTTATAGGATATACGTTATACGTTATACGTTGTACGTTATACGTTATACGTTATACGTTATACGTTATACGTTATACGTTATACGTTATACGTTATACGTTATACGTTATACGTTATACGTTATACGACATACGTTATACGTTATACGTTATACGTTATACGTTATACGTTATACGTTATACGTTATACGTTATACGTTATGCGTTATAGGATATACGTTATACGTTATACGTTGTACGTTATACGTTATACGTTATACGTTGTACGTTATACGTTCTACGTTCTACGTTATACATTATACGTTAAACGTTGTACGTTATACGTTATACGTCATACGTTATACGTTATACGTTATACGTTATACGTTATACGTTATACGTTACACGTTATACGTTATACGTTATACGTTATACGTTATACGTTATACGTTATACGTTATACGTTATACGACATACGTTATACGTTATACGTTATACGTTATACGTTATACGTTATACGTTATACGTTATACGTTATACGTTATACGTTATACGTTATACGTTATGCGTTATAGGATATACGTTATACGTTATACGTTGTACGTTATACGTTATACGTTATACGTTATATTATACGTTATACATTATACGTTATGTGTTATAGGATATACGTTATACGTTATACGTTGTACGTTATACGTTATACGTTATACGTTATGCGTTATTCGTTATACGTTAAACGTTGTACGTTATACGTTATACGTTATACGTTATACGTTATACGTTATACGTTATACGTTATGCGTTATACGTTATACGTTATACGTTATACGTTATACGTTATACGTTATACGTTATACGTTATACGTTATACGTTATACGTAATACGTAATACGTCATACGTTTTACGTTAATCGTTATACGTTATACGTTATACGTTATACGTTATATTATACGTTATACATTATACGTTATACGTTATACGTTATACGTTATACGTTTAACGTTATACGTTATACGTTATACGTTATACGTTATACGTTACACGTTATACGTTATACGTTATACGTTATACGTTATACGTTATACGTTATACGTTATACGTTATACGTTATACGTTATACGTTATACGTTATACGTTATACGTTATACGTTATACGTTATACGTTATACGTTATACGTTATACGTTATACGTTATACGTTATACGTTATACGTTATACGACATACGTTATACGTTATACGTTATACGTTATACGTTATACGTTATACGTTATACGTTATACGTTATACGTTATGCGTTATACGTTATACGTTATACGTTATACGTTATACCTTATACGTTATACGTTATACGTTATACGTTATACGTTATACGTTGTACGTTATACGTTATACGTTCTACGTTATACGTTATACGTTAAACGTTGTACGTTATACGTTATACGTTATACGTTATACGTTATACGTTATACGTTATACGTTATACGTTATACGTTATACGTTATACGTTATACGTTATACGTTATACGTTATACGTTATACGTTATACGTTATACGTTATACGTTATACGTTATACGTTATACGTTATACGTTATACGTTATACGTTATACGTTATACGTTATACGTTATGCGTTATAGGATATACGTTATACGTTATACGTTGTACGTTATACGTTATACGTTATACGTTATACGTTATACGTTATACGTTATACGTTATACGTTATACGTTATACGTTATACGTTATACGACATACGTTATACGTTATACGTTATACGTTATACGTTATACGTTATACGTTATACGTTATACGTTATACGTTATGCGTTATAGGATATACGTTATACGTTATACGTTGTACGTTATACGTTATACGTTATACGTTATACGTTATACGTTATACGTTATACGTTATACGTTACACGTTATACGTTATAAGTTATACGTTATACGTTATACGTTATACGTTATACGTTATACGTTATACGTTATACGGTATACGTTATACGTTATACGTTATACGTTATACGTTATATTATACGTTATACATTATACGTTATGTGTTATAGGATATACGTTATACGTTATACGTTGTACGTTATACGTTATACGTTATACGTTATGCGTTATTCGTTATACGTTAAACGTTGTACGTTATACGTTATACGTTATACGTTATACGTTATACGTTATACGTTATACCTTATACGTTATACGTTATACGTTATACGTTATACGTTATACGTTATACGTTATACGTTATACGTTATACGTTATACGTTAGACGTTATACGTTAAACGTTGTACGTTATACGTTATACGTTATACGTTATACGTTATACGTTATACGTTATACATTATACGTTATACGTTATACGTTATACGTTATACGTTATACGTTATACGTTATACGTTATACGTTATACGTTATACGTTATACGTTATACTTTATACGTTATACGTTATACGTTATACGTTATACGTTATACGTTATACGTTATGCGTTATAGGATATACGTTATACGTTATACGTTGTACGTTATACGTTATACGTTATACGTTATACGTTATACGTTATACGTTATGCGTTATAGGATATACGTTATACGTTATACGTTGTACGTTATACGTTATACGTTATACGTTATACGTTATACGTTATACGTTATACGTTATACGTTATACGTTATACGTTATACGTTATACGTTATACGACATACGTTATACGTTATACGTTATACGTTATACGTTATACGTTATACGTTATACGTTATACGTTATACGTTATGCGTTATAGGATATACGTTATACGTTATACGTTGTACGTTATACGTTATACGTTATACGTTGTACGTTATACGTTCTACGTTCTACGTTATACATTATACGTTAAACGTTGTACGTTATACGTTATACGTCATACGTTATACGTTATACGTTATACGTTATACGTTATACGTTATACGTTACACGTTATACGTTATACGTTATACGTTATACGTTATACGTTATACGTTATACGTTATACGTTATACGACATACGTTATACGTTATACGTTATACGTTATACGTTATACGTTATACGTTATACGTTATACGTTATACGTTATGCGTTATAGGATATACGTTATACGTTATACGTTGTACGTTATACGTTATACGTTATACGTTATATTATACGTTATACATTATACGTTATGTGTTATAGGATATACGTTATACGTTATACGTTGTACGTTATACGTTATACGTTATACGTTATGCGTTATTCGTTATACGTTAAACGTTGTACGTTATACGTTATACGTTATACGTTATACGTTATACGTTATACGTTATACGTTATGCGTTATACGTTATACGTTATACGTTATACGTTATACGTTATACGTTATACGTTATACGTTATACGTTATACGTAATACGTAATACGTCATACGTTTTACGTTAATCGTTATACGTTATACGTTATACGTTATACGTTATATTATACGTTATACATTATACGTTATACGTTATACGTTATACGTTATACGTTTAACGTTATACGTTATACGTTATACGTTATACGTTATACGTTACACGTTATACGTTATACGTTATACGTTATACGTTATACGTTATACGTTATACGTTATACGTTATACGTTATACGTTATACGTTATACGTTATACGTTATACGTTATACGTTATACGTTATGCGTTATAGGATATACGTTATACGTTATACGTTGTACGTTATACGTTATACGTTATACGTTATACGTTATACGTTATACGTTATACGTTATACGTTATACGTTATACGTTATACGTTATACGACATACGTTATACGTTATACGTTATACGTTATACGTTATACGTTATACGTTATACGTTATACGTTATACGTTATGCGTTATAGGATATACGTTATACGTTATACGTTGTACGTTATACGTTATACGTTATACGTTATACGTTATACGTTATACGTTATACGTTATACGTTACACGTTATACGTTATAAGTTATACGTTATACGTTATACGTTATACGTTATACGTTATACGTTATACGTTATACGGTATACGTTATACGTTATACGTTATACGTTATACGTTATATTATACGTTATACATTATACGTTATGTGTTATAGGATATACGTTATACGTTATACGTTGTACGTTATACGTTATACGTTATACGTTATGCGTTATTCGTTATACGTTAAACGTTGTACGTTATACGTTATACGTTATACGTTATACGTTATACGTTATACGTTATACCTTATACGTTATACGTTATACGTTATACGTTATACGTTATACGTTATACGTTATACGTTATACGTTATACGTTATACGTTAGACGTTATACGTTAAACGTTGTACGTTATACGTTATACGTTATACGTTATACGTTATACGTTATACGTTATACATTATACGTTATACGTTATACGTTATACGTTATACGTTATACGTTATACGTTATACGTTATACGTTATACGTTATACGTTATACGTTATACGTTATACGTTATACGTTATACGTTATACGTTATACGTTATACGTTATACGTTATACGTTATACGACATACGTTATACGTTATACGTTATACGTTATACGTTATACGTTATACGTTATACGTTATACGTTATACGTTATGCGTTATACGTTATACGTTATACGTTATACGTTATACCTTATACGTTATACGTTATACGTTATACGTTATACGTTATACGTTGTACGTTATACGTTATACGTTCTACGTTATACGTTATACGTTAAACGTTGTACGTTATACGTTATACGTTATACGTTATACGTTATACGTTATACGTTATACGTTATACGTTATACGTTATACGTTATACGTTATACGTTATACGTTATACGTTATACGTTATACGTTATACGTTATACGTTATACGTTATACGTTATACGTTATACGTTATACGTTATACGTTATACGTTATACGTTATGCGTTATAGGATATACGTTATACGTTATACGTTGTACGTTATACGTTATACGTTATACGTTATACGTTATACGTTATACGTTATACGTTATACGTTATACGTTATACGTTATACGTTATACGACATACGTTATACGTTATACGTTATACGTTATACGTTATACGTTATACGTTATACGTTATACGTTATACGTTATGCGTTATAGGATATACGTTATACGTTATACGTTGTACGTTATACGTTATACGTTATACGTTATACGTTATACGTTATACGTTATACGTTATACGTTACACGTTATACGTTATAAGTTATACGTTATACGTTATACGTTATACGTTATACGTTATACGTTATACGTTATACGGTATACGTTATACGTTATACGTTATACGTTATACGTTATATTATACGTTATACATTATACGTTATGTGTTATAGGATATACGTTATACGTTATACGTTGTACGTTATACGTTATACGTTATACGTTATGCGTTATTCGTTATACGTTAAACGTTGTACGTTATACGTTATACGTTATACGTTATACGTTATACGTTATACGTTATACCTTATACGTTATACGTTATACGTTATACGTTATACGTTATACGTTATACGTTATACGTTATACGTTATACGTTATACGTTAGACGTTATACGTTAAACGTTGTACGTTATACGTTATACGTTATACGTTATACGTTATACGTTATACGTTATACATTATACGTTATACGTTATACGTTATACGTTATACGTTATACGTTATACGTTATACGTTATACGTTATACGTTATACGTTATACGTTATACTTTATACGTTATACGTTATACGTTATACGTTATACGTTATACGTTATACGTTATGCGTTATAGGATATACGTTATACGTTATACGTTGTACGTTATACGTTATACGTTATACGTTATACGTTATACGTTATACGTTATACGTTATACGTTATACGTTATACGTTATACGTTATACGACATACGTTATACGTTATACGTTATACGTTATACGTTATACGTTATACGTTATACGTTATACGTTATACGTTATACGTTATGCGTTATAGGATATACGTTATACGTTATACGTTGTACGTTATACGTTATACGTTATACGTTATACGTTATACGTTATACGTTATACGTTATACGTTACACGTTATACGTTATAAGTTATACGTTATACGTTATACGTTATACGTTATACGTTATACGTTATACGTTATACGTTATACGTTATACGTTATACGTTATACGTTATACGTTATACGTTATACGTTATACGTTATGCGTTATAGGATATACGTTATACGTTATACGTTGTACGTTATACGTTATACGTTATACGTTATACGTTATACGTTATACGTTATACGTTATACGTTATACGTTATACGTTATACGTTATACGTTGTACGTTATACGTTATACGTTATACGTTATACGTTATACGTTATACGTTATACGTTATACGTTATACGTTATACGTTATACGTTAGACGTTATACGTTAAACGTTGTACGTTATACGTTATACGTTATACGTTATACGTTATACGTTATACGTTATACGTTATACGTTATACGTTATACGTTATACGTTATACGTTATACGTTATACGTTATACGTTATACGTTATACGTTACACGTTATACGTTATACGTTATACGTTATACGTTATACATTATACGTTATACGTTATACGTTATACGTTGTACGTTATACGTTATACGTTATACGTTATACGTTATACGTTATACGTTGTACGTTATACGTTATACGTTCTACGTTATACGTTATACGTTAAACGTTGTACGTTATACGTTATACGTTATACGTTATACGTTATACGTTATACGTTATACGTTATACGTTATACGTTATACGTTATACGTTATACGTTATACGTTATACGTTATACGTTATACGTTATACGTTATACGTTATACGTTATACGTTATACGTTATACGTTATACGTTATGCGTTATAGGATATACGTTATACGTTATACGTTGTACGTTATACGTTATACGTTATACGTTATACGTTATACGTTATACGTTATACGTTATACGTTATACGTTATACGTTATACGTTATACGACATACGTTATACGTTATACGTTATACGTTATACGTTATACGTTATACGTTATACGTTATACGTTATACGTTATACGTTATGCGTTATAGGATATACGTTATACGTTATACGTTGTACGTTATACGTTATACGTTATACGTTATACGTTATACGTTATACGTTATACGTTATACGTTACACGTTATACGTTATAAGTTATACGTTATACGTTATACGTTATACGTTATACGTTATACGTTATACGTTATACGGTATACGTTATACGTTATACGTTATACGTTGTACGTTGTACGTTATACGTTATACGTTATACGTTATACGTTATACGTTATACGTTAAACGTTGTACGTTATACGTTATACGTTATATAATACGTTATACGTTATACGTTATACGTTATACGTTCTACGTTATACGTTATACGTTATACGTTATACCTTATACGTTATACGTTATACGTTATACGTTCTTCGTTACACGTCATACGTTATACGTTATACGTTATACGTTATACGTTATACGTCATACGTTATACGTTATACGTTATACGTTATTCGTTATACGTTATACGTTATAGGTTATACGTAATACGTTATACGTTATACGTTATACGTTATACGTTAAACGTTGTACGTTATACGTTATACGTCATACGTTATACGTTATACGTTATACGTTATACGTTATACGTCATACGTTATACGTTTTACCTTATACGTTATACGTTATACGTTATACGTTATACGTTATACGTTATACGTTATACGTTATAGGTCATACCTTATACGTGATATGTCATACGTTAGACGCTATGCGTTATACGTTATACGTTATACGTTATACGTTATACGTTATACGTTATACGTTATACGTTATACGTTATACGTTATACTTTATGCGTTATACGTTATACGTTATACGTTATACGTTATACGTTATACGTTATACGTTATACGTTATACGTTATTGGTTATACGTTATACTTTATACGTTATACGTTATACGTTATACGTTAAACGTTGTACGTTATACGTTATACGTCATACGTTATACGTTATACGTTATACGTTATACGTTATACGTTATACGTCATACGTTATACGTTATACGTTATACGTTATACGTTATACGTTATACTTTATGCGTTATACGTTATACGTTATACGTTATACGTTATACGTTATACGTTATACGTTATACGTTATACGTTATACGTTATTGGTTATACGTTATACTTTATACGTTATACGTTATAGGTTATACGTTATACGTTATACGTTATACGTTATACGTTATACGTTATACGTTATACGTTATACGTTATACGTTATACGTTATACGTTATACGTTATACGTTATACGTTATACGTTTTACCTTATACGTTATACGTTATACGTTATACGTTATACGTTATACGTTATAGGTCATACCTTATACGTGATATGTCATACGTTAGACGCTATGCGTTATACGTTATACGTTATACGTTATACGTTATACGTTATACGTTATACGTTATACGTTATACTTTATGCGTTATACGTTATACGTTATACGTTATACGTTATACGTTATACGTTATACGTTATACGTTATACGTTATTGGTTATACGTTATACTTTATACGTTATACGTTATACGTTATACGTTATACGTTATACGTTATACGTTATACGTTATACGTTATACGTTATACGTTATACGTTATACGTTATACGTTATACGTTATACGTTATACGTTATACGTTATACGTTATACGTTATACGTTATACGTTATACGTTATACGTTATACGTTATACGTTATACGTTATACGTTATACTTTATACGTTATACGTTATACGTTATACGTTATACGTTATACGTTATACGTTATACGATATACGTTATACGTTATACGTTATACGTTATACGTTATACGTTATACGTTATAGGTTATACGTTATACGTGATAAGTCATACGTTACACGTTATACGTTATACGTTATACGTTATACGTTATACGTTATACGTTATACGTTATACGTTATACGTTATACGTTATACGTTATACGTTATACGTTATACGTTATACGTTATACGTTATGCGTTATACGTTATGCGTTATACGTTATGCGTTATACGTTATACGTAATACGTTATACGTTATACGTTATACGTTATACGTTATACGTTATACGTTATACGTTATACGTTATGCGTTATTCGCTATACGTTATGCGTTATACGATATACGTTATACGTTTTACGTTCTTCGTTATACGTTCTTCGTTACACGTTATACGTTATACGTTATACGTTATACGTTATACCTTATACGTTATACGTTATACGTTATACGTTATACGTTATACGTTATACGTTATACGTTATACGTTATACGTTATAGGTTATACGTTATACGTTATACGTTATACCTTATACGTTATACGTTATACGTTATACGTTCTTCGTTACACGTCATACGTTATACGTTATACGTTATACGTTATACGTTATACGTCATACGTTATACGTTATACGTTATACGTTATTCGTTATACGTTATACGTTATAGGTTATACGTAATACGTAATACGTTATACGTTACACGTCATACGTTATACGTTATACGTTATACGTTATACGTTATACGTTATACGTTATAGGTTATACGTTATACGTTATACGTTATCCCCTATACGTTATACGTTATACGTTATACGTTATACGTTATACGTTATACGTTATAGGTCATACCTTATACGTGATATGTCACACGTTAGACGTTATGCGTTATACGTTATACGTTATACGCTATACGTTATACGTTATACGTTATACGTTATACGATATACGTAATATGTAATACGTCATACGTTTTACGTTATACGTTATACATTATACGCTATACGTTTTACGTTATACGTTATACGTTATACGTTATACGTTATACGTTATACATTATACGTTATACGTTATACGTTATACGTTATACGTTATACGTTATACGTTATACGTTATACGTTATACGTTATACGTTATACGTTATACGTTATACGTTATACGTTATACTTTATGCGTTATACGTTATGCGTTATACGTTATACGTTATACGTTATACGTTATACGTTATACGTTATACGTTATACGTTATACGTTATACGTTATACGTTATACGTTATACGTTATACGTTATACGTTATACGTTATACGTTATTCGTTATACGTTATACGTTATACGTTATACGTTATACGTTATACGTTATGCGTTATTCGCTATACGTTATGCGTTATACGATATACGTTATGCGTTATAGGATATATGTTATACGTTTTACGTTATCCGTTATACGTTCTTCGTTACACGTTATACGTTATACGTTATACGTTATACGTTATACGTTATACGTTATACGTAATATGTAATACGTCATATGTTTTACGTTATACGTTATACGTTATACGTTATACGTTATACGTTATACGTTATACGTTATACTTTATGCGTTATACTTTATGCGTTATACGTTATACGTTATACGTTATACGTTATACGTTATACGTTATACGTTATACGTTATACGTTATACGTTATACGTTATTGGTTATACGTTATACTTTATACGTTATACGTTATACGTTATACGTTATACGTTATACGTTATACGTTATACGTTATACGTTATACGTTATACGTTATTCGTTATACGTTATACGTTATACGTTGTACGTTATACGTTATACGTTATACGTTTTACCTTATACGTTATACGTTATGCGTTATACGTTATACGTTATACGTTACACGTTATACGTTATACGTTATACGTTATACGTTATACGTTATACGTTATACGTTATACGTTATACGTTATACGTTATACGTTATACGTTATACGTTATACGTTATACGTTATACGTTATACGTTATACGTTATACGTTATACGTTATACGTTATACGTTATACGTTATACGTTATACGTTATTGGTTATACGTTATACTTTATACGTTATACGTTATACGTTATACGTTATACGTTATACGTTATACGTTATACGTTATACGTTATACGTTATACGTTATACGTTATACGTTATACGTTATACGTTATACGTTATACGTTATACGTTATACGTTATACGTTATACTTTATGCGTTATACTTTATGCGTTATACGTTATACGTTATACGTTATACGTTATACGTTATACGTTATACGCTATACGTTATACGTTATTGGTTATACGTTATACTTTATACGTTATACGTTATACGTTATACGTTATACGTTATACGTTATACGTTATACGTTATACGTTATACGTTATACGTTATACGTTATACGTTATACGTTGTACGTTATACGTTATACGTTATACGTTATACGTTATACGTTATACGTTATACGTTATACGTTATACGTTATACGTTATACGTTATACGTTATACGTTATAGGTTATACGTTATACGTGATACGTCATACGTTATACGTCATACGTTATACGTTATACGTTATACGTTATACGTTATACGTTATACGTTATACGTTATACGTTATACGTTATACGTTATACGTTATACGTTATACGTTATACGTTATACGTTATACGTTATACGTTATACGTTATACGTTATACGTTATACGTTATACGTTATACGTTATACGTTATGCGTTATACGTTATGCGTTATACGTTATGCGTTATACGTTATGCGTTATACGTTATACGTTATACGTTATACGTTATACGTTATACGTTATACGTTATACGTTATACGTTATACGTTATGCGTTATTCGCTATACGTTATGCGTTATACGATATACGTTATACGTTTTACGTTCTTCGTTATACGTTCTTCGTTACACGTTATACGTTATACGTTATACGTTATACGTTATACCTTATACGTTATACGTTATACGTTATACGTTCTTCGTTACACGTTATACGTTATACGTTATACGTTATACGTTATACGTTATACGTTATACGTTATACGTTATACGTTATACGTTATACTTTATGCGTTATACTTTATGCGTTATACGTTATACGTTATACGTTATACGTTATACGTTATACGTTATACGTTATACGTTATTGGTTATACGTTATACTTTATACGTTATACGTTATACGTTATACGTTATACGTTATACGTTATACGTTATACGTTATACGTTATACGTTATACGTTATACGTTATACGTTATACGTTATACGTTATACGTTCTACGTTATACGTTGTACGTTATACGTTATACGTTATACGTTTTACCTTATACGTTATACGTTATGCGTTATACGTTATACGTTATACGTTACACGTTATACGTTACACGTTATACGTTATACGTTATACGTTATACGTTATACGTTATACGTTATACGTTATACGTTATGCGTTATACGTTATACGTTATACGTTATACGTTATACGTTATACGTTATACGTTATACGTTATACGTTATACGTTATACGTTATACGTTATACGTTATGCGTTATTCGCTATACGTTATGCGTTATACGATATACGTTATACGTTTTACGTTCTTCGTTATACGTTCTTCGTTACACATTATACGTTATACGTTATACGTTATACGTTATACCTTATACGTTATACGTTATACGTTATACGTTCTTCGTTACACGTTATACGTTATACGTTATACGTTATACGTTATACGTTATACGTTATACGTTATACGTTATACGTTATACGTTATACGTTATACGTTATACGTTATACGTTATACGTTATACGTCATACGTTATACGTTATACGTTATACGTTATACGTTATACGTTATACTTTATGCGTTATACGTTATACGTTATACGTTATACGTTATACGTTATACGTTATACGTTATACGTTATACGTTATACGTTATACGTTATACGTTATTGGTTATACGTTATACTTTATACGTTATACGTTATAGGTTATACGTTATACGTTATACGTTATACGTTATACGTGATACGTTATACGTTATACGTTATACGTTATACGTTATACGTTATACGTTATACGTTATACGTTATACGTTTTACCTTATACGTTATACGTTATACGTTATACGTTATACGTTATACGTTATAGGTCATACCTTATACGTGATATGTCATACGTTAGACGCTATGCGTTATACGTTATACGTTATACGTTATACGTTATACGTTATACGTTATACGTTATACGTTATACGTTATACTTTATGCGTTATACGTTATACGTTATACGTTATACGTTATACGTTATACGTTATACGTTATACGTTATACGTTATACGTTATACGTTATTGGTTATACGTTATACTTTATACGTTATACGTTATACGTTATACGTTATACGTTATACGTTATACGTTATACGTTATACGTTATACGTTATACGTTATACGTTATACGTTATACGTTATACGTTATACGTTATACGTTATACGTTATACGTTATACGTTATACGTTATACGTTATACGTTATACGTTATACGTTATACGTTATACTTTATACGTTATACGTTACACGTCATACGTTATACGTTATACGTTATACGTTATACGTTATACGTTATACGTTATAGGTTATACGTTATACGTTATACGTTATACCCTATACGTTATACGTTATACGTTATACGTTATACGTTATACGTTATAGGTCATACCTTATACGTGATATGTCACACGTTAGACGTTATGCGTTATACGTTATACGTTATACGCTATACGTTATACGTTATACGTTATACGTTATACGATATACGTAATATGTAACACGTCATACGTTTTACGTTATACGTTATACATTATACGCTATACGTTTTACGTTATACGTTATACGTTATACGTTATACGTTATACGTTATACGTTATACGTTATACGTTATACGTTATACGTTATACGTTATACGTTATACGTTATACGTTATACGTTATACGTTATACGTTATACGTTATACGTTATACGTTATACGTTATACGTTATACGTTATACGTTATACGTTATACGTTATGCGTTATACGTTATGCGTTATACGTTATGCGTTATACGTTATACGTTATACGTTATACGTTATACGTTATACGTTATACGTTATACGTTATACGTTATACGTTATACGTTATACGTTATACGTTATACGTTATACGTTATACGTTATACGTTATTCGTTATACGTTATACGTTATACGTTATACGTTATACGTTATACGTTATGCGTTATTCGCTATACGTTATGCGTTATACGATATACGTTATGCGTTATAGGATATATGTTATACGTTTTACGTTATCCGTTATACGTTCTTCGTTACACGTTATACGTTATACGTTATACGTTATACGTTATACGTTATACGTTATACGTAATATGTAATACGTCATATGTTTTACGTTATACGTTATACGTTATACGTTATACGTTATACGTTATACGTTATACGTTATACGTTATACGTTATACGTTATACGTTATACGTTATACGTAATACGTTATACGTTATACGTTATACGTTATACGTTATACGTTATACGTTATTGGTTATACGTTATACTTTATACGTTATACGTTATACGTTATACGTTATACGATATACGTTATACGTTATACGTTATACGTTATACGTTATACGTTATGCGTTATACGTTATACGTTATACGTTATACGTTATACGTTATACGTTATACGTTATACGTTATACGTTATACGTTATACGTTATACGTTATACGTTATACGTTATACGTTATACGTTATACGTTATGCGTTATACGTTATGCGTTATACGTTATGCGTTATACGTTATGCGTTATACGTTATACGTTATACGTTATACGTTATACGTTATACGTTATACGTTATACGTTATACGTTATACGTTATACGTTATACGTTATACGTTATACTTTATGCGTTATACTTTATGCGTTATACGTAATACGTTATACGTTATACGTTATACGTTATACGTTATACGTTATACGTTATTGGTTATACGTTATACGTTATACGTTATACGTTATACGTTATACGTTGTACGTTATACGTTATACGTTATACGTTTTACCTTATACGTTATACGTTATGCGTTATACGTTATACGTTATACGTTACGCGTTATACGTTACGCGTTATACGTTATACGTTATACGTTATACGTTATACGTTATACGTTATACGTTATACGTTATACGTTATACGTTATACGTTATACGTTATACGTTATACGTTATACGTTATACGTTATACTTTATGCGTTATACTTTATGCGTTATACGTTATACGTTATACGTTATACGTTATACGTTATACGTTATACGTTATACGTTATACGTTATACGTTATACGTTATACGTTATACGTTATACGTTATACGTTATGCGTTATACGTTATACGTTATACGTTATACGTTATACGTTATACGTTATACGTTATACGTTATACGTTATACGTTATACGTTATACGTTATACGTTATGCGTTATTCGCTATACGTTATGCGTTATACGATATACGTTATACGTTTTACGTTCTTCGTTATACGTTCTTCGTTACACATTATACGTTATACGTTATACGTTATACGTTATACCTTATACGTTATACGTTATACGTTATACGTTCTTCGTTACACGTTATACGTTATACGTTATACGTTATACGTTATACGTTATACGTTATACGTTATACGTTATACGTTATACGTTATACGTTATACGTTATACGTTATACGTTATACGTTATACGTCATACGTTATACGTTATACGTTATACGTTATACGTTATACGTTATACTTTATGCGTTATACGTTATACGTTATACGTTATACGTTATACGTTATACGTTATACGTTATACGTTATACGTTATACGTTATTGGTTATACGTTATACTTTATACGTTATACGTTATAGGTTATACGTTATACGTTATACGTTATACGTTATACGTGATACGTTATACGTTATACGTTATACGTTATACGTTATACGTTATACGTTATACGTTATACGTTATACGTTTTACCTTATACGTTATACGTTATACGTTATACGTTATACGTTATACGTTATAGGTCATACCTTATACGTGATATGTCATACGTTAGGACGCTATGCGTTATACGTTATACGTTATACGTTATACGTTATACGTTATACGTTATACGTTATACGTTATACGTTATACTTTATGCGTTATACGTTATACGTTATACGTTATACGTTATACGTTATACGTTATACGTTATACGTTATACGTTATACGTTATACGTTATTGGTTATACGTTATACTTTATACGTTATACGTTATACGTTATACGTTATACGTTATACGTTATACGTTATACGTTATACGTTATACGTTATACGTTATACGTTATACGTTATACGTTATACGTTATACGTTATACGTTATACGTTATACGTTATACGTTATACGTTATACGTTATACGTTATACGTTATACGTTATACGTTATACTTTATACGTTATACGTTACACGTCATACGTTATACGTTATACGTTATACGTTATACGTTATACGTTATACGTTATAGGTTATACGTTATACGTTATACGTTATACCCTATACGTTATACGTTATACGTTATACGTTATACGTTATACGTTATAGGTCATACCTTATACGTGATATGTCACACGTTAGACGTTATGCGTTATACGTTATACGTTATACGCTATACGTTATACGTTATACGTTATACGTTATACGATATACGTAATATGTAACACGTCATACGTTTTACGTTATACGTTATACATTATACGCTATACGTTTTACGTTATACGTTATACGTTATACGTTATACGTTATACGTTATACGTTATACGTTATACGTTATACGTTATACGTTATACGTTATACGTTATACGTTATACGTTATACGTTATACGTTATACGTTATACGTTATACGTTATACGTTATACGTTATACGTTATACGTTATACGTTATACGTTATACGTTATGCGTTATACGTTATGCGTTATACGTTATGCGTTATACGTTATACGTTATACGTTATACGTTATACGTTATACGTTATACGTTATACGTTATACGTTATACGTTATACGTTATACGTTATACGTTATACGTTATACGTTATACGTTATACGTTATTCGTTATACGTTATACGTTATACGTTATACGTTATACGTTATACGTTATGCGTTATTCGCTATACGTTATGCGTTATACGATATACGTTATGCGTTATAGGATATATGTTATACGTTTTACGTTATCCGTTATACGTTCTTCGTTACACGTTATACGTTATACGTTATACGTTATACGTTATACGTTATACGTTATACGTAATATGTAATACGTCATATGTTTTACGTTATACGTTATACGTTATACGTTATACGTTATACGTTATACGTTATACGTTATACGTTATACGTTATACGTTATACGTTATACGTTATACGTAATACGTTATACGTTATACGTTATACGTTATACGTTATACGTTATACGTTATTGGTTATACGTTATACTTTATACGTTATACGTTATACGTTATACGTTATACGATATACGTTATACGTTATACGTTATACGTTATACGTTATACGTTATACGTTATACGTTATACGTTATACGTTATACGTTATACGTTATACGTTATACGTTATACGTTATACGTTATACGTTATACGTTATACGTTATACGTTATACGTTATACGTTATACGTTATACGTTATACGTTATACGTTATGCGTTATACGTTATGCGTTATACGTTATGCGTTATACGTTATGCGTTATACGTTATACGTTATACGTTATACGTTATACGTTATACGTTATACGTTATACGTTATACGTTATACGTTATACGTTATACGTTATACGTTATACTTTATGCGTTATACTTTATGCGTTATACGTAATACGTTATACGTTATACGTTATACGTTATACGTTATACGTTATACGTTATTGGTTATACGTTATACTTTATACGTTATACGTTATACGTTATACGTTATACGATATACGTTATACGTTATACGTTATACGTTATACGTTATACGTTATACGTTATACGTTATACGTTATACGTTATACGTTATACGTTATACGTTATACGTTGTACGTTATACGTTATACGTTATACGTTTTACCTTATACGTTATACGTTATGCGTTATACGTTATACGTTATACGTTACGCGTTATACGTTACGCGTTATACGTTATACGTTATACGTTATACGTTATACGTTATACGTTATACGTTATACGTTATACGTTATACGTTATACGTTATACGTTATACGTTATACGTTATACTTTATGCGTTATACTTTATGCGTTATACGTTATACGTTATACGTTATACGTTATACGTTATACGTTATACGTTATACGTTATACGTTATTGGTTATACGTTATACTTTATACGTTATACGTTATACGTTATACGTTATACGTTATACGTTATACGTTATACGTTATACGTTATACGTTATACGTTATACGTTATACGTTATACGTTATACGTTATACGTTATACTTTATGCGTTATACTTTATGCGTTATACGTTATACGTAATACGTTATACGTTATACGTTATACGTTATACGTTATACGTTATACGTTATTGGTTATACGTTATACTTTATACGTTATACGTTATACGTTATACGTTATACGTTATACGTTATACGTTATACGTTATACGTTATACGTTATACGTTATACGTTATACGTTATACGTTATACGTTATACGTTATACGTTATGCGTTATACGTTATGCGTTATACGTTATACGTTATACGTTATACGTTATACGTTATACGTTATAGGTTATACGTTATACGTGATACGTCATACGTTATACGTTATACGTTATACGTTATACGTTATACGTTATACGTTATACGTTATACGTTATACGTTATACGTTATACGTTATACGTTATACGTTATACGTTATACGTTATACGTTATACGTTATACGTTATACGTTATACGTTATACGTTATACGTTATACGTTATACGTTATGCGTTATACGTTATGCGTTATACGTTATGCGTTATACGTTATGCGTTATACGTTATGCGTTATACGTTATACGTTATACGTTATACGTTATACGTTATACGTTATACGTTATACGTTATGCGTTATTCGCTATACGTTATGCGTTATACGATATACGTTATACGTTTTACGTTCTTCGTTATACGTTCTTCGTTACACGTTATACGTTATACGTTATACGTTATACGTTATACCTTATACGTTATACGTTATACGTTATACGTTCTTCGTTACACGTTATACGTTATACGTTATACGTTATACGTTATACGTTATACGTTATACGTTATACGTTATACGTTATACGTTATACGTTATACTTTATGCGTTATACTTTATGCGTTATACGTTATACGTTATACGTTATACGTTATACGTTATACGTTATACGTTATACGTTATTGGTTATACGTTATACTTTATACGTTATACGTTATACGTTATACGTTATACGTTATACGTTATACGTTATACGTTATACGTTATACGTTATACGTTATACGTTATACGTTCTACGTTATACGTTGTACGTTATACGTTATACGTTATACGTTTTACCTTATACGTTATACGTTATGCGTTATACGTTATACGTTATACGTTACACGTTATACGTTACACGTTATACGTTATACGTTATACGTTATACGTTATACGTTATACGTTATACGTTATACGTTATGCGTTATACGTTATACGTTATACGTTATACGTTATACGTTATACGTTATACGTTATACGTTATACGTTATACGTTATACGTTATACGTTATACGTTATACGTTATGCGTTATTCGCTATACGTTATGCGTTATACGATATACGTTATACGTTTTACGTTCTTCGTTATACGTTCTTCGTTACACGTTATACGTTATACGTTATACGTTATACGTTATACCTTATACGTTATACGTTATACGTTATACGTTCTTCGTTACACGTTATACGTTATACGTTATACGTTATACGTTATACGTTATACGTTATACGTTATACGTTATACGTTATACGTTATACGTTATACGTTATACGTTATACGTTATACGTTATACGTCATACGTTATACGTTATACGTTATACGTTATACGTTATACGTTATACTTTATGCGTTATACGTTATACGTTATACGTTATACGTTATACGTTATACGTTATACGTTATACGTTATACGTTATACGTTTTACCTTATACGTTATACGTTATACGTTATACGTTATACGTTATACGTTATAGGTCATACCTTATACGTGATATGTCATACGTTAGACGCTATGCGTTATACGTTATACGTTATACGTTATACGTTATACGTTATACGTTATACGTTATACGTTATACGTTATACTTTATGCGTTATACGTTATACGTTATACGTTATACGTTATACGTTATACGTTATACGTTATACGTTATACGTTATACGTTATACGTTATTGGTTATACGTTATACTTTATACGTTATACGTTATACGTTATACGTTATACGTTATACGTTATACGTTATACGTTATACGTTATACGTTATACGTTATACGTTATACGTTATACGTTATACGTTATACGTTATACGTTATACGTTATACGTTATACGTTATACGTTATACGTTATACGTTATACGTTATACTTTATACGTTATACGTTACACGTCATACGTTATACGTTATACGTTATACGTTATACGTTATACGTTATACGTTATAGGTTATACGTTATACGTTATACGTTATACCCTATACGTTATACGTTATACGTTATACGTTATACGTTATACGTTATAGGTCATACCTTATACGTGATATGTCACACGTTAGACGTTATGCGTTATACGTTATACGTTATACGCTATACGTTATACGTTATACGTTATACGTTATACGTTATACGTTATACGTTATTGGTTATACGTTATACTTTATACGTTATACGTTATACGTTATACGTTATACGTTATACGTTATACGTTATACGTTATACGTTATACGTTATACGTTATACGTTATACGTTCTACGTTATACGTTGTACGTTATACGTTATACGTTATACGTTTTACCTTATACGTTATACGTTATGCGTTATACGTTATACGTTATACGTTACACGTTATACGTTACACGTTATACGTTATACGTTATACGTTATACGTTATACGTTATACGTTATACGTTATACGTTATGCGTTATACGTTATACGTTATACGTTATACGTTATACGTTATACGTTATACGTTATACGTTATACGTTATACGTTATACGTTATACGTTATACGTTATACGTTATGCGTTATTCGCTATACGTTATGCGTTATACGATATACGTTATACGTTTTACGTTCTTCGTTATACGTTCTTCGTTACACGTTATACGTTATACGTTATACGTTATACGTTATACCTTATACGTTATACGTTATACGTTATACGTTCTTCGTTACACGTTATACGTTATACGTTATACGTTATACGTTATACGTTATACGTTATACGTTATACGTTATACGTTATACGTTATACGTTATACGTTATACGTTATACGTTACACGTTATACGTCATACGTTATACGTTATACGTTATACGTTATACGTTATACGTTATACTTTATGCGTTATACGTTATACGTTATACGTTATACGTTATACGTTATACGTTATACGTTATACGTTATACGTTATACGTTTTACCTTATACGTTATACGTTATACGTTATACGTTATACGTTATACGTTATAGGTCATACCTTATACGTGATATGTCATACGTTAGACGCTATGCGTTATACGTTATACGTTATACGTTATACGTTATACGTTATACGTTATACGTTATACGTTATACGTTATACTTTATGCGTTATACGTTATACGTTATACGTTATACGTTATACGTTATACGTTATACGTTATACGTTATACGTTATACGTTATACGTTATTGGTTATACGTTATACTTTATACGTTATACGTTATACGTTATACGTTATACGTTATACGTTATACGTTATACGTTATACGTTATACGTTATACGTTATACGTTATACGTTATACGTTATACGTTATACGTTATACGTTATACGTTATACGTTATACGTTATACGTTATACGTTATACGTTATACGTTATACTTTATACGTTATACGTTACACGTCATACGTTATACGTTATACGTTATACGTTATACGTTATACGTTATACGTTATAGGTTATACGTTATACGTTATACGTTATACCCTATACGTTATACGTTATACGTTATACGTTATACGTTATACGTTATAGGTCATACCTTATACGTGATATGTCACACGTTAGACGTTATGCGTTATACGTTATACGTTATACGCTATACGTTATACGTTATACGTTATACGTTATACGATATACGTAATATGTAACACGTCATACGTTTTACGTTATACGTTATACATTATACGCTATACGTTTTACGTTATACGTTATACGTTATACGTTATACGTTATACGTTATACGTTATACGTTATACGTTATACGTTATACGTTATACGTTATACGTTATACGTTATACGTTATACGTTATACGTTATACGTTATACGTTATACGTTATACGCTATACGTTATACGTTATACGTTATACGTTATGCGTTATACGTTATGCGTTATACGTTATGCGTTATACGTTATGCGTTATACGTTATACGTTATACGTTATACGTTATACGTTATACGTTATACGTTATACGTTATACGTTATACGTTATACGTTATACGTTATACGTTATACGTTATCCTTTATGCGTTATACTTTATGCGTTATACGTAATACGTTATACGTTATACGTTATACGTTATACGTTATACGTTATACGTTATTGGTTATACGTTATACTTTATACGTTATACGTTATACGTTATACGTTATACGATATACGTTATACGTTATACGTTATACGTTATACGTTATACGTTATACGTTATACGTTATACGTTATACGTTGTACGTTATACGTTATACGTTATACGTTTTACCTTATACGTTATACGTTATGCGTTATACGTTATACGTTATACGTTACGCGTTATACGTTACGCGTTATACGTTATACGTTATACGTTATACGTTATACGTTATACGTTATACGTTATACGTTATACGTTATACGTTATACGTTATACGTTATACGTTATACGTTATACGTTATACTTTATGCGTTATACTTTATGCGTTATACGTTATACGTTATACGTTATACGTTATACGTTATACGTTATACGTTATACGTTATACGTTATTGGTTATACGTTATACTTTATACGTTATACGTTATACGTTATACGTTATACGTTATACGTTATACGTTATACGTTATACGTTATACGTTATACGTTATACGTTATACGTTATACGTTATACGTTATACGTTATACTTTATGCGTTATACTTTATGCGTTATACGTTATACGTAATACGTTATACGTTATACGTTATACGTTATACGTTATACGTTATACGTTATTGGTTATACGTTATACTTTATACGTTATACGTTATACGTTATACGTTATACGTTATACGTTATACGTTATACGTTATACGTTATACGTTATACGTTATACGTTATACGTTATACGTTATACGTTATACGTTATACGTTATGCGTTATACGTTATGCGTTATACGTTATACGTTATACGTTATACGTTATACGTTATACGTTATACGTTATAGGTTATACGTTATACGTGATACGTCATACGTTATACGTTATACGTTATACGTTATACGTTATACGTTATACGTTATACGTTATACGTTATACGTTATACGTTATACGTTATACGTTATACGTTATACGTTATACGTTATACGTTATACGTTATACGTTATACGTTATACGTTATACGTTATACGTTATACGTTATACGTTATACGTTATACGTTATGCGTTATACGTTATGCGTTATACGTTATGCGTTATACGTTATGCGTTATACGTTATGCGTTATACGTTATACGTTATACGTTATACGTTATACGTTATACGTTATACGTTATACGTTATGCGTTATTCGCTATACGTTATGCGTTATACGATATACGTTATACGTTTTACGTTCTTCGTTATACGTTCTTCGTTACACGTTATACGTTATACGTTATACGTTATACGTTATACCTTATACGTTATACGTTATACGTTATACGTTCTTCGTTACACGTTATACGTTATACGTTATACGTTATACGTTATACGTTATACGTTATACGTTATACGTTATACGTTATACGTTATACTTTATGCGTTATACTTTATGCGTTATACGTTATACGTTATACGTTATACGTTATACGTTATACGTTATACGTTATACGTTATTGGTTATACGTTATACTTTATACGTTATACGTTATACGTTATACGTTATACGTTATACGTTATACGTTATACGTTATACGTTATACGTTATACGTTATACGTTATACGTTATACGTTATACGTTCTACGTTATACGTTGTACGTTATACGTTATACGTTATACGTTTTACCTTATACGTTATACGTTATGCGTTATACGTTATACGTTATACGTTACACGTTATACGTTACACGTTATACGTTATACGTTATACGTTATACGTTATACGTTATACGTTATACGTTATACGTTATGCGTTATACGTTATACGTTATACGTTATACGTTATACGTTATACGTTATACGTTATACGTTATACGTTATACGTTATACGTTATACGTTATACGTTATACGTTATGCGTTATTCGCTATACGTTATGCGTTATACGATATACGTTATACGTTTTACGTTCTTCGTTATACGTTCTTCGTTACACGTTATACGTTATACGTTATACGTTATACGTTATACCTTATACGTTATACGTTATACGTTATACGTTCTTCGTTACACGTTATACGTTATACGTTATACGTTATACGTTATACGTTATACGTTATACGTTATACGTTATACGTTATACGTTATACGTTATACGTTATACGTTATACGTTATACGTTATACGTCATACGTTATACGTTATACGTTATACGTTATACGTTATACGTTATACTTTATGCGTTATACGTTATACGTTATACGTTATACGTTATACGTTATACGTTATACGTTATACGTTATACGTTATACGTTATTGGTTATACGTTATACTTTATACGTTATACGTTATAGGTTATACGTTATACGTAATACGTTATACGTTATACGTGATACGTTATACGTTATACGTTATACGTTATACGTTATACGTTATACGTTATACGTTATACGTTATACGTTTTACCTTATACGTTATACGTTATACGTTATACGTTATACGTTATACGTTATAGGTCATACCTTATACGTGATATGTCATACGTTAGACGCTATGCGTTATACGTTATACGTTATACGTTATACGTTATACGTTATACGTTATACGTTATACGTTATACGTTATACTTTATGCGTTATACGTTATACGTTATACGTTATACGTTATACGTTATACGTTATACGTTATACGTTATACGTTATACGTTATACGTTATTGGTTATACGTTATACTTTATACGTTATACGTTATACGTTATACGTTATACGTTATACGTTATACGTTATACGTTATACGTTATACGTTATACGTTATACGTTATACGTTATACGTTATACGTTATACGTTATACGTTATACGTTATACGTTATACGTTATACGTTATACGTTATACGTTATACGTTATACTTTATACGTTATACGTTACACGTCATACGTTATACGTTATACGTTATACGTTATACGTTATACGTTATACGTTATAGGTTATACGTTATACGTTATACGTTATACCCTATACGTTATACGTTATACGTTATACGTTATACGTTATACGTTATAGGTCATACCTTATACGTGATATGTCACACGTTAGACGTTATGCGTTATACGTTATACGTTATACGCTATACGTTATACGTTATACGTTATACGTTATACGATATACGTAATATGTAACACGTCATACGTTTTACGTTATACGTTATACATTATACGCTATACGTTTTACGTTATACGTTATACGTTATAGGTTATACGTTATACGTTATACGTTATACGTTATACGTTATACGTTATACGTTATACGTTATACGTTATACGTTATACGTTATACGTTATACGTTATACGTTATACGTTATACGTTATACGTTATACGTTATACGTTATACGTTATACGTTATACGTTATACGTTATACGTTATACGTTATACGTTATACGTTATGCGTTATACGTTATGCGTTATACGTTATGCGTTATACGTTATACGTTATACGTTATACGTTATACGTTATACGTTATACGTTATACGTTATACGTTATACGTTATACGTTATACGTTATACGTTATACGTTATACGTTATACGTTATACGTTATTCGTTATACGTTATACGTTATACGTTATACGTTATACGTTATACGTTATGCGTTATTCGCTATACGTTATGCGTTATACGATATACGTTATGCGTTATAGGATATATGTTATACGTTTTACGTTATCCGTTATACGTTCTTCGTTACACGTTATACGTTATACGTTATACGTTATACGTTATACGTTATACGTTATACGTAATATGTAATACGTCATATGTTTTACGTTATACGTTATACGTTATACGTTATACGTTATACGTTATACGTTATACGTTATACGTTATACGTTATACGTTATACGTTATACGTTATACGTAATACGTTATACGTTATACGTTATACGTTATACGTTATACGTTATACGTTATTGGTTATACGTTATACTTTATACGTTATACGTTATACGTTATACGTTATACGATATACGTTATACGTTATACGTTATACGTTATACGTTATACGTTATACGTTATACGTTATACGTTATACGTTATACGTTATACGTTATACGTTATACGTTATACGTTATACGTTATGCGTTATACGTTATGCGTTATACGTTATGCGTTATACGTTATACGTTATACGTTATACGTTATACGTTATACGTTATACGTTATACGTTATACGTTATACGTTATACGTCATACGTTATACGTTATACGTTATACGTTATACGTTATACGTTATACTTTATGCGTTATACGTTATACGTTATACGTTATACGTTATACTTTATACGTTATACGTTATACGTTATACGTTATACGTTATACGTTATACGTTATACGTTATACGTTATACGTTATAGGTTATACGTTATACGTTATACGTTATACCCTATACGTTATACGTTATACGTTATACGTTATACGTTATACGTTATAGGTCATACCTTATACGTGATATGTCACACGTTAGACGTTATGCGTTATACGTTATACGTTATACGCTATACGTTATACGTTATACGTTATACGTTATACGATATACGTAATATGTAACACGTCATACGTTTTACGTTATACGTTATACATTATACGCTATACGTTTTACGTTATACGTTATACGTTATACGTTATACGTTATACGTTATACGTTATACGTTATACGTTATACGTTATACGTTATACGTTATACGTTATACGTTATACGTTATACGTTATACGTTATACGTTATACGTTATACGTTATACGTTATACGTTATACGTTATACGTTATACGTTATACGTTATACGTTATACGTTATACGTTATACGTTATACGTTATACGTTATACGTTATACGTTATACGTTATACGTTATTCGTTATACGTTATACGTTATACGTTATACGTTATACGTTATACGTTATGCGTTATTCGCTATACGTTATGCGTTATACGATATACGTTATGCGTTATAGGATATATGTTATACGTTTTACGTTATCCGTTATACGTTCTTCGTTACACGTTATACGTTATACGTTATACGTTATACGTTATACGTTATACGTTATACGTAATATGTAATACGTCATATGTTTTACGTTATACGTTATACGTTATACGTTATACGTTATACGTTATACGTTATACGTTATACGTTATACGTTATACGTTATACGTTATACGTTATACGTAATACGTTATACGTTATACGTTATACGTTATACGTTATACGTTATACGTTATTGGTTATACGTTATACTTTATACGTTATACGTTATACGTTATACGTTATACGATATACGTTATACGTTATACGTTATACGTTATACGTTATACGTTATACGTTATACGTTATACGTTATACGTTATACGTTATACGTTATACGTTATACGTTATACGTTATACGTTATACGTTATACGTTATACGTTATACGTTATACGTTATACGTTATACGTTATACGTTATACGTTATACGTTATACGTTATGCGTTATACGTTATGCGTTATACGTTATGCGTTATACGTTATGCGTTATACGTTATACGTTATACGTTATACGTTATACGTTATACGTTATACGTTATACGTTATACGTTATACGTTATACGTTATACGTTATACGTTATACTTTATGCGTTATACTTTATGCGTTATACGTAATACGTTATACGTTATACGTTATACGTTATACGTTATACGTTATACGTTATTGGTTATACGTTATACTTTATACGTTATACGTTATACGTTATACGTTATACGATATACGTTATACGTTATACGTTATACGTTATACGTTATACGTTATACGTTATACGTTATACGTTATACGTTATACGTTATACGTTATACGTTATACGTTGTACGTTATACGTTATACGTTATACGTTTTACCTTATACGTTATACGTTATGCGTTATACGTTATACGTTATACGTTACGCGTTATACGTTACGCGTTATACGTTATACGTTATACGTTATACGTTATACGTTATACGTTATACGTTATACGTTATACGTTATACGTTATACGTTATACGTTATACGTTATACGTTATACTTTATGCGTTATACTTTATGCGTTATACGTTATACGTTATACGTTATACGTTATACGTTATACGTTATACGTTATACGTTATACGTTATTGGTTATACGTTATACTTTATACGTTATACGTTATACGTTATACGTTATACGTTATACGTTATACGTTATACGTTATACGTTATACGTTATACGTTATACGTTATACGTTATACGTTATACGTTATACGTTATACGTTATACTTTATGCGTTATACTTTATGCGTTATACGTTATACGTAATACGTTATACGTTATACGTTATACGTTATACGTTATACGTTATACGTTATTGGTTATACGTTATACTTTATACGTTATACGTTATACGTTATACGTTATACGTTATACGTTATACGTTATACGTTATACGTTATACGTTATACGTTATACGTTATACGTTATACGTTATACGTTATACGTTATACGTTATGCGTTATACGTTATGCGTTATACGTTATACGTTATACGTTATACGTTATACGTTATACGTTATAGGTTATACGTTATACGTGATACGTCATACGTTATACGTTATACGTTATACGTTATACGTTATACGTTATACGTTATACGTTATACGTTATACGTTATACGTTATACGTTATACGTTATACGTTATACGTTATACGTTATACGTTATACGTTATACGTTATACGTTATACGTTATACGTTATACGTTATACGTTATACGTTATGCGTTATACGTTATGCGTTATACGTTATGCGTTATACGTTATGCGTTATACGTTATGCGTTATACGTTATACGTTATACGTTATACGTTATACGTTATACGTTATACGTTATACGTTATGCGTTATTCGCTATACGTTATGCGTTATACGATATACGTTATACGTTTTACGTTCTTCGTTATACGTTCTTCGTTACACGTTATACGTTATACGTTATACGTTATACGTTATACCTTATACGTTATACGTTATACGTTATACGTTCTTCGTTACACGTTATACGTTATACGTTATACGTTATACGTTATACGTTATACGTTATACGTTATACGTTATACGTTATACGTTATACGTTATACTTTATGCGTTATACTTTATGCGTTATACGTTATACGTTATACGTTATACGTTATACGTTATACGTTATACGTTATACGTTATTGGTTATACGTTATACTTTATACGTTATACGTTATACGTTATACGTTATACGTTATACGTTATACGTTATACGTTATACGTTATACGTTATACGTTATACGTTATACGTTCTACGTTATACGTTGTACGTTATACGTTATACGTTATACGTTTTACCTTATACGTTATACGTTATGCGTTATACGTTATACGTTATACGTTACACGTTATACGTTACACGTTATACGTTATACGTTATACGTTATACGTTATACGTTATACGTTATACGTTATACGTTATGCGTTATACGTTATACGTTATACGTTATACGTTATACGTTATACGTTATACGTTATACGTTATACGTTATACGTTATACGTTATACGTTATACGTTATACGTTATGCGTTATTCGCTATACGTTATGCGTTATACGCTATACGTTATACGTTTTACGTTCTTCGTTATACGTTCTTCGTTACACGTTATACGTTATACGTTATACGTTATACGTTATACCTTATACGTTATACGTTATACGTTATACGTTCTTCGTTACACGTTATACGTTATACGTTATACGTTATACGTTATACGTTATACGTTATACGTTATACGTTATACGTTATACGTTATACGTTATACGTTATACGTTATACGTTATACGTTATACGTCATACGTTATACGTTATACGTTATACGTTATACGTTATACGTTATACTTTATGCGTTATACGTTATACGTTATACGTTATACGTTATACGTTATACGTTATACGTTATACGTTATACGTTATACGTTTTACCTTATACGTTATACGTTATACGTTATACGTTATACGTTATACGTTATAGGTCATACCTTATACGTGATATGTCATACGTTAGACGCTATGCGTTATACGTTATACGTTATACGTTATACGTTATACGTTATACGTTATACGTTATACGTTATACGTTATACTTTATGCGTTATACGTTATACGTTATACGTTATACGTTATACGTTATACGTTATACGTTATACGTTATACGCTATACGTTTTACGTTATACGTTATACGTTATACGTTATACGTTATACGTTATACGTTATACGTTATACGTTATACGTTATACGTTATACGTTATACGTTATACGTTATACGTTATACGTTATACGTTATACGTTATACGTTATACGTTATACGTTATACGTTATACGTTATACGTTATACGTTATACGTTATACGTTATACGTTATACGTTATACGTTATACGTTATACGTTGTACGTTATACGTTATACGTTATACGTTTTACCTTATACGTTATACGTTATGCGTTATACGTTATACGTTATACGTTACGCGTTATACGTTACGCGTTATACGTTATACGTTATACGTTATACGTTATACGTTATACGTTATACGTTATACGTTATACGTTATACGTTATACGTTATACGTTATACGTTATACGTTATACTTTATGCGTTATACTTTATGCGTTATACGTTATACGTTATACGTTATACGTTATACGTTATACGTTATACGTTATACGTTATACGTTATTGGTTATACGTTATACTTTATACGTTATACGTTATACGTTATACGTTATACGTTATACGTTATACGTTATACGTTATACGTTATACGTTATACGTTATACGTTATACGTTATACGTTATACGTTATACGTTATACGTTATACTTTATGCGTTATACTTTATGCGTTATACGTTATACGTAATACGTTATACGTTATACGTTATACGTTATACGTTATACGTTATACGTTATTGGTTATACGTTATACTTTATACGTTATACGTTATACGTTATACGTTATACGTTATACGTTATACGTTATACGTTATGCGTTATGCGTTATACGTTATGCGTTATACGTTATGCGTTATACGTTATACGTTATACGTTATACGTTATACGTTATACGTTATTGGTTATACGTTATACTTTATACGTTATACGTTATACGTTATACGTTATACGTTATACGTTATACGTTATACGTTATACGTTATACGTTATACGTCATACGTTATACGTTATACGTTATACGTTATACGTTATACGTTATACTTTATGCGTTATACGTTATACGTTATACGTTATACGTTATACGTTATACGTTATACGTTATACGTTATACGTTATACGTTTTACCTTATACGTTATACGTTATACGTTATACGTTATACGTTATACGTTATAGGTCATACCTTATACGTGATATGTCATACGTTAGACGCTATGCGTTATACGTTATACGTTATACGTTATACGTTATACGTTATACGTTATACGTTATACGTTATACGTTATACTTTATGCGTTATACGTTATACTTTATGCGTTATACGTTATACGTTATACGTTATACGTTATACGTTATACGTTATACGTTATACGTTATACGTTATACGTTATACGTTATTGGTTATACGTTATACTTTATACGTTATACGTTATACGTTATACGTTATACGTTATACGTTATACGTTATACGTTATACGTTATACGTTATACGTTATACGTTATACGTTATACGTTATACGTTATACGTTATACGTTATACGTTATACGTTATACGTTATACGTTATACGTTATACGTTATACGTTATACTTTATACGTTATACGTTACACGTCATACGTTATACGTTATACGTTATACGTTATACGTTATACGTTATACGTTATAGGTTATACGTTATACGTTATACGTTATACCCTATACGTTATACGTTATACGTTATACGTTATACGTTATACGTTATAGGTCATACCTTATACGTGATATGTCACACGTTAGACGTTATGCGTTATACGTTATACGTTATACGCTATACGTTGTACGTTATACGTTATACGTTATACGTTTTACCTTATACGTTATACGTTATGCGTTATACGTTATACGTTATACGTTACACGTTATACGTTACACGTTATACGTTATACGTTATACGTTATACGTTATACGTTATACGTTATACGTTATACGTTATGCGTTATACGTTATACGTTATACGTTATACGTTATACGTTATACGTTATACGTTATACGTTATACGTTATACGTTATACGTTATACGTTATACGTTATACGTTATGCGTTATTCGCTATACGTTATGCGTTATACGATATACGTTATACGTTTTACGTTCTTCGTTATACGTTCTTCGTTACACGTTATACGTTATACGTTATACGTTATACGTTATACCTTATACGTTATACGTTATACGTTATACGTTCTTCGTTACACGTTATACGTTATACGTTATACGTTATACGTTATACGTTATACGTTATACGTTATACGTTATACGTTATACGTTATACGTTATACGTTATACGTTATACGTTATACGTTATACGTCATACGTTATACGTTATACGTTATACGTTATACGTTATACGTTATACTTTATGCGTTATACGTTATACGTTATACGTTATACGTTATACGTTATACGTTATACGTTATACGTTATACGTTATACGTTATACGTTATACGTTATACTTTATGCGTTATACGTTATACGTTATACGTTATACGTTATACGTTATACGTTATACGTTATACGTTATACGTTATACGTTATACGTTATTGGTTATACGTTATACTTTATACGTTATACGTTATACGTTATACGTTATACGTTATACGTTATACGTTATACGTTATACGTTATACGTTATACGTTATACGTTATACGTTATACGTTATACGTTATACGTTATACGTTATACGTTATACGTTATACGTTATACGTTATACGTTATACGTTATACGTTATACTTTATACGTTATACGTTACACGTCATACGTTATACGTTATACGTTATACGTTATACGTTATACGTTATACGTTATAGGTTATACGTTATACGTTATACGTTATACCCTATACGTTATACGTTATACGTTATACGTTATACGTTATACGTTATAGGTCATACCTTATACGTGATATGTCACACGTTAGACGTTATGCGTTATACGTTATACGTTATACGCTATACGTTATACGTTATACGTTATACGTTATACGATATACGTAATATGTAACACGTCATACGTTTTACGTTATACGTTATACATTATACGCTATACGTTTTACGTTATACGTTATACGTTATACGTTATACGTTATACGTTATACGTTATACGTTATACGTTATACGTTATACGTTATACGTTATACGTTATACGTTATACGTTATACGTTATACGTTATACGTTATACGCTATACGTTATACGTTATACGTTATACCTTATACGTTATACGTTATACGTTATACGTTCTTCGTTACACGTTATACGTTATACGTTATACGTTATACGTTATACGTTATACGTTATACGTTATACGTTATACGTTATACGTTATACGTTATACGTTATACGTTATACTTTATGCGTTATACTTTATGCGTTATACGTTATACGTTATACGTTATACGTTATACGTTATACGTTATACGTTATACGTTATTGGTTATACGTTATACTTTATACGTTATACGTTATACGTTATACGTTATACGTTATACGTTATACGTTATACGTTATACGTTATACGTTATACGTTATACGTTATACGTTCTACGTTATACGTTGTACGTTATACGTTATACGTTATACGTTTTACCTTATACGTTATACGTTATGCGTTATACGTTATACGTTATACGTTACACGTTATACGTTACACGTTATACGTTATACGTTATACGTTATACGTTATACGTTATACGTTATACGTTATACGTTATGCGTTATACGTTATACGTTATACGTTATACGTTATACGTTATACGTTATACGTTATACGTTATACGTTATACGTTATACGTTATACGTTATACGTTATACGTTATGCGTTATTCGCTATACGTTATGCGTTATACGATATACGTTATACGTTTTACGTTCTTCGTTATACGTTCTTCGTTACACGTTATACGTTATACGTTATACGTTATACGTTATACCTTATACGTTATACGTTATACGTTATACGTTCTTCGTTACACGTTATACGTTATACGTTATACGTTATACGTTATACGTTATACGTTATACGTTATACGTTATACGTTATACGTTATACGTTATACGTTATACGTTATACGTTATACGTTATACGTCATACGTTATACGTTATACGTTATACGTTATACGTTATACGTTATACTTTATGCGTTATACGTTATACGTTATACGTTATACGTTATACGTTATACGTTATACGTTATACGTTATACGTTATACGTTTTACCTTATACGTTATACGTTATACGTTATACGTTATACGTTATACGTTATAGGTCATACCTTATACGTGATATGTCATACGTTAGACGCTATGCGTTATACGTTATACGTTATACGTTATACGTTATACGTTATACGTTATACGTTATACGTTATACGTTATACGTTATACGTTATACGTTATACGTTATACGTTATACGTTATGCGTTATACGTTATGCGTTATACGTTATGCGTTATACGTTATGCGTTATACGTTATACGTTATACGTTATACGTTATACGTTATACGTTATACGTTATACGTTATACGTTATACGTTATACGTTATACGTTATACGTTATACTTTATGCGTTATACTTTATGCGTTATACGTAATACGTTATACGTTATACGTTATACGTTATACGTTATACGTTATACGTTATTGGTTATACGTTATACTTTATACGTTATACGTTATACGTTATACGTTATACGATATACGTTATACGTTATACGTTATACGTTATACGTTATACGTTATACGTTATACGTTATACGTTATACGTTATACGTTATACGTTATACGTTATACGTTGTACGTTATACGTTATACGTTATACGTTTTACCTTATACGTTATACGTTATGCGTTATACGTTATACGTTATACGTTACGCGTTATACGTTACGCGTTATACGTTATACGTTATACGTTATACGTTATACGTTATACGTTATACGTTATACGTTATACGTTATACGTTATACGTTATACGTTATACGTTATACGTTATACTTTATGCGTTATACTTTATGCGTTATACGTTATACGTTATACGTTATACGTTATACGTTATACGTTATACGTTATACGTTATACGTTATTGGTTATACGTTATACTTTATACGTTATACGTTATACGTTATACGTTATACGTTATACGTTATACGTTATACGTTATACGTTATACGTTATACGTTATACGTTATACGTTATACGTTATACGTTATACGTTATACTTTATGCGTTATACTTTATGCGTTATACGTTATACGTAATACGTTATACGTTATACGTTATACGTTATACGTTATACGTTATACGTTATTGGTTATACGTTATACTTTATACGTTATACGTTATACGTTATACGTGATACGTCATACGTTATACGTTATACGTTATACGTTATACGTTATACGTTATACGTTATACGTTATACGTTATACGTTATACGTTATACGTTATACGTTATACGTTATACGTTATACGTTATACGTTATACGTTATACGTTATACGTTATACGTTATACGTTATACGTTATACGTTATACGTTATGCGTTATACGTTATGCGTTATACGTTATGCGTTATACGTTATGCGTTATACGTTATGCGTTATACGTTATACGTTATACGTTATACGTTATACGTTATACGTTATACGTTATACGTTATGCGTTATTCGCTATACGTTATGCGTTATACGATATACGTTATACGTTTTACGTTCTTCGTTATACGTTCTTCGTTACACGTTATACGTTATACGTTATACGTTATACGTTATACCTTATACGTTATACGTTATACGTTATACGTTCTTCGTTACACGTTATACGTTATACGTTATACGTTATACGTTATACGTTATACGTTATACGTTATACGTTATACGTTATACGTTATACGTTATACTTTATGCGTTATACTTTATGCGTTATACGTTATACGTTATACGTTATACGTTATACGTTATACGTTATACGTTATACGTTATTGGTTATACGTTATACTTTATACGTTATACGTTATACGTTATACGTTATACGTTATACGTTATACGTTATACGTTATACGTTATACGTTATACGTTATACGTTATACGTTCTACGTTATACGTTGTACGTTATACGTTATACGTTATACGTTTTACCTTATACGTTATACGTTATGCGTTATACGTTATACGTTATACGTTACACGTTATACGTTACACGTTATACGTTATACGTTATACGTTATACGTTATACGTTATACGTTATACGTTATACGTTATGCGTTATACGTTATACGTTATACGTTATACGTTATACGTTATACGTTATACGTTATACGTTATACGTTATACGTTATACGTTATACGTTATACGTTATACGTTATGCGTTATTCGCTATACGTTATGCGTTATACGATATACGTTATACGTTTTACGTTCTTCGTTATACGTTCTTCGTTACACGTTATACGTTATACGTTATACGTTATACGTTATACCTTATACGTTATACGTTATACGTTATACGTTCTTCGTTACACGTTATACGTTATACGTTATACGTTATACGTTATACGTTATACGTTATACGTTATACGTTATACGTTATACGTTATACGTTATACGTTATACGTTATACGTTATACGTTATACGTCATACGTTATACGTTATACGTTATACGTTATACGTTATACGTTATACTTTATGCGTTATACGTTATACGTTATACGTTATACGTTATACGTTATACGTTATACGTTATACGTTATACGTTATACGTTTTACCTTATACGTTATACGTTATACGTTATACGTTATACGTTATACGTTATAGGTCATACCTTATACGTGATATGTCATACGTTAGACGCTATGCGTTATACGTTATACGTTATACGTTATACGTTATACGTTATACGTTATACGTTATACGTTATACGTTATACTTTATGCGTTATACGTTATACGTTATACGTTATACGTTATACGTTATACGTTATACGTTATACGTTATACGTTATACGTTATACGTTATTGGTTATACGTTATACTTTATACGTTATACGTTATACGTTATACGTTATACGTTATACGTTATACGTTATACGTTATACGTTATACGTTATACGTTATACGTTATACGTTATACGTTATACGTTATACGTTATACGTTATACGTTATACGTTATACGTTATACGTTATACGTTATACGTTATACGTTATACTTTATACGTTATACGTTACACGTCATACGTTATACGTTATACGTTATACGTTATACGTTATACGTTATACGTTATAGGTTATACGTTATACGTTATACGTTATACCCTATACGTTATACGTTATACGTTATACGTTATACGTTATACGTTATAGGTCATACCTTATACGTGATATGTCACACGTTAGACGTTATGCGTTATACGTTATACGTTATACGCTATACGTTATACGTTATACGTTATACGTTATACGATATACGTAATATGTAACACGTCATACGTTTTACGTTATACGTTATACATTATACGCTATACGTTTTACGTTATACGTTATACGTTATACGTTATACGTTATACGTTATACGTTATACGTTATACGTTATACGTTATACGTTATACGTTATACGTTATACGTTATACGTTATACGTTATACGTTATACGTTATACGTTATACGTTATACGCTATACGTTATACGTTATACGTTATACGTTATGCGTTATACGTTATGCGTTATACGTTATGCGTTATACGTTATGCGTTATACGTTATACGTTATACGTTATACGTTATACGTTATACGTTATACGTTATACGTTATACGTTATACGTTATACGTTATACGTTATACGTTATACGTTATCCTTTATGCGTTATACTTTATGCGTTATACGTAATACGTTATACGTTATACGTTATACGTTATACGTTATACGTTATACGTTATTGGTTATACGTTATACTTTATACGTTATACGTTATACGTTATACGTTATACGATATACGTTATACGTTATACGTTATACGTTATACGTTATACGTTATACGTTATACGTTATACGTTATACGTTGTACGTTATACGTTATACGTTATACGTTTTACCTTATACGTTATACGTTATGCGTTATACGTTATACGTTATACGTTACGCGTTATACGTTACGCGTTATACGTTATACGTTATACGTTATACGTTATACGTTATACGTTATACGTTATACGTTATACGTTATACGTTATACGTTATACGTTATACGTTATACGTTATACGTTATACGTTATACTTTATGCGTTATACTTTATGCGTTATACGTTATACGTTATACGTTATACGTTATACGTTATACGTTATACGTTATACGTTATACGTTATTGGTTATACGTTATACTTTATACGTTATACGTTATACGTTATACGTTATACGTTATACGTTATACGTTATACGTTATACGTTATACGTTATACGTTATACGTTATACGTTATACGTTATACGTTATACGTTATACTTTATGCGTTATACTTTATGCGTTATACGTTATACGTAATACGTTATACGTTATACGTTATACGTTATACGTTATACGTTATACGTTATTGGTTATACGTTATACTTTATACGTTATACGTTATACGTTATACGTTATACGTTATTCGTTATACGTTATACGTTATACGTTATACGTTATACGTTATACGTTATACGTTATACGTTATACGTTATGCGTTATACGTTATGCGTTATACGTTATACGTTATACGTTATACGTTATACGTTATACGTTATACGTTATAGGTTATACGTTATACGTGATACGTCATACGTTATACGTTATACGTTATACGTTATACGTTATACGTTATACGTTATACGTTATACGTTATACGTTATACGTTATACGTTATACGTTATACGTTATACGTTATACGTTATACGTTATACGTTATACGTTATACGTTATACGTTATACGTTATACGTTATACGTTATACGTTATACGTTATACGTTATGCGTTATACGTTATGCGTTATACGTTATGCGTTATACGTTATGCGTTATACGTTATGCGTTATACGTTATACGTTATACGTTATACGTTATACGTTATACGTTATACGTTATACGTTATGCGTTATTCGCTATACGTTATGCGTTATACGATATACGTTATACGTTTTACGTTCTTCGTTATACGTTCTTCGTTACACGTTATACGTTATACGTTATACGTTATACGTTATACCTTATACGTTATACGTTATACGTTATACGTTCTTCGTTACACGTTATACGTTATACGTTATACGTTATACGTTATACGTTATACGTTATACGTTATACGTTATACGTTATACGTTATACTTTATGCGTTATACATTATGCGTTATACGTTATACGTTATACGTTATACGTTATACGTTATACGTTATACGTTATACGTTATTGGTTATACGTTATACTTTATACGTTATACGTTATACGTTATACGTTATACGTTATACGTTATACGTTATACGTTATACGTTATACGTTATACGTTATACGTTATACGTTCTACGTTATACGTTGTACGTTATACGTTATACGTTATACGTTTTACCTTATACGTTATACGTTATGCGTTATACGTTATACGTTATACGTTACACGTTATACGTTACACGTTATACGTTATACGTTATACGTTATACGTTATACGTTATACGTTATACGTTATACGTTATGCGTTATACGTTATACGTTATACGTTATACGTTATACGTTATACGTTATACGTTATACGTTATACGTTATACGTTATACGTTATACGTTATACGTTATACGTTATGCGTTATTCGCTATACGTTATGCGTTATACGATATACGTTATACGTTTTACGTTCTTCGTTATACGTTCTTCGTTACACGTTATACGTTATACGTTATACGTTATACGTTATACCTTATACGTTATACGTTATACGTTATACGTTCTTCGTTACACGTTATACGTTATACGTTATACGTTATACGTTATACGTTATACGTTATACGTTATACGTTATACGTTATACGTTATACGTTATACGTTATACGTTATACGTTATACGTTATACGTCATACGTTATACGTTATACGTTATACGTTATACGTTATACGTTATACTTTATGCGTTATACGTTATACGTTATACGTTATACGTTATACGTTATACGTTATACGTTATACGTTATACGTTATACGTTATTGGTTATACGTTATACTTTATACGTTATACGTTATAGGTTATACGTTATACGTTATACGTTATACGTTATACGTGATACGTTATACGTTATACGTTATACGTTATACGTTATACGTTATACGTTATACGTTATACGTTATACGTTTTACCTTATACGTTATACGTTATACGTTATACGTTATACGTTATACGTTATAGGTCATACCTTATACGTGATATGTCATACGTTAGACGCTATGCGTTATACGTTATACGTTATACGTTATACGTTATACGTTATACGTTATACGTTATACGTTATACGTTATACTTTATGCGTTATACGTTATACGTTATACGTTATACGTTATACGTTATACGTTATACGTTATACGTTATACGTTATACGTTATACGTTATTGGTTATACGTTATACTTTATACGTTATACGTTATACGTTATACGTTATACGTTATACGTTATACGTTATACGTTATACGTTATACGTTATACGTTATACGTTATACGTTATACGTTATACGTTATACGTTATACGTTATACGTTATACGTTATACGTTATACGTTATACGTTATACGTTATACGTTATACTTTATACGTTATACGTTACACGTCATACGTTATACGTTATACGTTATACGTTATACGTTATACGTTATACGTTATAGGTTATACGTTATACGTTATACGTTATACCCTATACGTTATACGTTATACGTTATACGTTATACGTTATACGTTATAGGTCATACCTTATACGTGATATGTCACACGTTAGACGTTATGCGTTATACGTTATACGTTATACGCTATACGTTATACGTTATACGTTATACGTTATACGATATACGTAATATGTAACACGTCATACGTTTTACGTTATACGTTATACATTATACGCTATACGTTTTACGTTATACGTTATACGTTATAGGTTATACGTTATACGTTATACGTTATACGTTATACGTTATACGTTATACGTTATACGTTATACGTTATACGTTATACGTTATACGTTATACGTTATACGTTATACGTTATACGTTATACGTTATACGTTATACGTTATACGTTATACGTTATACGTTATACGTTATACGTTATACGTTATACGTTATACGTTATGCGTTATACGTTATGCGTTATACGTTATGCGTTATACGTTATACGTTATACGTTATACGTTATACGTTATACGTTATACGTTATACGTTATACGTTATACGTTATACGTTATACGTTATACGTTATTCGTTATACGTTATACGTTATACGTTATACGTTATACGTTATACGTTATGCGTTATTCGCTATACGTTATGCGTTATACGATATACGTTATGCGTTATAGGATATATGTTATACGTTTTACGTTATCCGTTATACGTTCTTCGTTACACGTTATACGTTATACGTTATACGTTATACGTTATACGTTATACGTTATACGTAATATGTAATACGTCATATGTTTTACGTTATACGTTATACGTTATACGTTATACGTTATACGTTATACGTTATACGTTATACGTTATACGTTATACGTTATACGTTATACGTTATACGTAATACGTTATACGTTATACGTTATACGTTATACGTTATACGTTATACGTTATTGGTTATACGTTATACTTTATACGTTATACGTTATACGTTATACGTTATACGATATACGTTATACGTTATACGTTATACGTTATACGTTATACGTTATACGTTATACGTTATACGTTATACGTTATACGTTATACGTTATACGTTATACGTTATACGTTATACGTTATACGTTATACGTTATACGTTATACGTTATACGTTATACGTTATACGTTATACGTTATGCGTTATACGTTATGCGTTATACGTTATGCGTTATACGTTATGCGTTATACGTTATACGTTATACGTTATACGTTATACGTTATACGTTATACGTTATACGTTATACGTTATACGTTATACGTTATACGTTATACGTTATACTTTATGCGTTATACTTTATGCGTTATACGTAATACGTTATACGTTATACGTTATACGTTATACGTTATACGTTATACGTTATTGGTTATACGTTATACTTTATACGTTATACGTTATACGTTATACGTTATACGATATACGTTATACGTTATACGTTATACGTTATACGTTATACGTTATACGTTATACGTTATACGTTATACGTTATACGTTGTACGTTATACGTTATACGTTATACGTTTTACCTTATACGTTATACGTTATACGTTATGCGTTATACGTTATACGTTATACGTTATACGTTATACGTTATACGTTATACGTTATACGTTATACGTTATACGTTATACGTTATACGTTATACGTTATACTTTATGCGTTATACTTTATGCGTTATACGTAATACGTTATACGTTATACGTTATACGTTATACGTTATACGTTATACGTTATTGGTTATACGTTATACTTTATACGTTATACGTTATACGTTATACGTTATACGATATACGTTATACGTTATACGTTATACGTTATACGTTATACGTTATACGTTATACGTTATACGTTATACGTTATACGTTGTACGTTATACGTTATACGTTATACGTTTTACCTTATACGTTATACGTTATGCGTTATACGTTATACGTTATACGTTACGCGTTATACGTTACGCGTTATACGTTATACGTTATACGTTATACGTTATACGTTATACGTTATACGTTATACGTTATACGTTATACGTTATACGTTATACGTTATACGTTATACGTTATACGTTATGCGTTATTCGCTATACGTTATGCGTTATACGATATACGTTATACGTTTTACGTTCTTCGTTATACGTTCTTCGTTACACGTTATACGTTATACTTTATACGTTATACGTTATACCTTATACGTTATACGTTATACGTTATACGTTCTTCGTTACACGTTATACGTTATACGTTATACGTTATACGTTATACGTTACACGTTATACGCTATACGTTATACGTTGTACGTTATACGTTATACGTTATACGTTATACGTTATACGTTATACGTTATACGTTATACGTTATACGTTATACGTTATACGTTATACGTTATACGTTATACGTTATACGTTATACGTTATACGTTATTCGTTATACGTTATACGTTATACGTTATACGTTATACGTTATACGTTATGCGTTATTCGCTATACGTTATGCGTTATACGATATACGTTATGCGTTATAGGATATATGTTATACGTTTTACGTTATCCGTTATACGTTCTTCGTTACACGTTATACGTTATACGTTATACGTTATACGTTATACGTTATACGTTATACGTTATACGTAATATGTAATACGTCATATGTTTTACGTTATACGTTATACGTTATACGTTATACGTTATACGTTATACGTTATACGTTATACGTTATACGTTATACGTTATACGTTATACGTTATACGTTATACGTTATACGTTATACGTTATACGTTATACGTTATACGTTATACGTTATACGTTATACGTTATACGTTATACGTTATACGTTATGCGTTATACGTTATGCGTTATACGTTATACGTTATACGTTATACGTTATACGTTATACGTTATACGTTATACGTTATACGTTATACGTTATACGTTATACGTTATACGTTATACGTTATACTTTATGCGTTATACTTTATGCGTTATACGTAATACGTTATACGTTATACGTTATACGTTATACGTTATACGTTATACGTTATTGGTTATACGTTATACTTTATACGTTATACGTTATACGTTATACGTTATACGATATACGTTATACGTTATACGTTATACGTTATACGTTATACGTTATACGTTATACGTTATACGTTATACGTTGTACGTTATACGTTATACGTTATACGTTTTACCTTATACGTTATACGTTATGCGTTATACGTTATACGTTATACGTTACGCGTTATACGTTACGCGTTATACGTTATACGTTATACGTTATACGTTATACGTTATACGTTATACGTTATACGTTATACGTTATACGTTATACGTTATACGTTATACGTTATACGTTATGCGTTATTCGCTATACGTTATGCGTTATACGATATACGTTATACGTTTTACGTTCTTCGTTATACGTTCTTCGTTACACGTTATACGTTATTCTTTATACGTTATACGTTATACCTTATACGTTATACGTTATACGTTATACGTTATACGTTATACGTTATACCTTATACGTTATACGTTATACGTTATACGTTCTTCGTTACACGTTATACGTTATACGTTATACGTTATACGTTATACGTTATACTTTATACGTTATACGTTACACGTCATACGTTATACGTTATACGTTATACGTTATACGTTATACGTTATACGTTATACGTTATAGGTTATACGTTATACGTTATACGTTATACCCTATACGTTATACGTTATACGTTATACGTTATACGTTATACGTTATAGGTCATACCTTATACGTGATATGTCACACGTTAGACGTTATGCGTTATACGTTATACGTTATACGCTATACGTTATACGTTATACGTTATACGTTATACGATATACGTAATATGTAACACGTCATACGTTTTACGTTATACGTTATACATTATACGCTATACGTTTTACGTTATACGTTATACGTTATACGTTATACGTTATACGTTATACGTTATACGTTATACGTTATACGTTATACGTTATACGTTATACGTTATACGTTATACGTTATACGTTATACGTTATACGTTATACGTTATACGTTATACGTTATACGTTATACGTTATACGTTATACGTTATACGTTATACGTTATACGTTATGCGTTATACGTTATGCGTTATACGTTATGCGTTATACGTTGTACGTTATACGTTATACGTTATACGTTATACGTTATACGTTATACGTTATACGTTATACGTTATACGTTATACGTTATACGTTATACGTTATACGTTATACGTTATACGTTATTCGTTATACGTTATACGTTATACGTTATACGTTATACGTTATACGTTATGCGTTATTCGCTATACGTTATGCGTTATACGATATACGTTATGCGTTATAGGATATATGTTATACGTTTTACGTTATCCGTTATACGTTCTTCGTTACACGTTATACGTTATACGTTATACGTTATACGTTATACGTTATACGTTATACGTAATATGTAATACGTCATATGTTTTACGTTATACGTTATACGTTATACGTTATACGTTATACGTTATACGTTATACGTTATACGTTATACGTTATACGTTATACGTTATACGTTATACGTAATACGTTATACGTTATACGTTATACGTTATACGTTATACGTTATACGTTATTGGTTATACGTTATACTTTATACGTTATACGTTATACGTTATACGTTATACGATATACGTTATACGTTATACGTTATACGTTATACGTTATACGTTATACGTTATACGTTATACGTTATACGTTATACGTTATACGTTATACGTTATACGTTATACGTTATACGTTATACGTTATACGTTATACGTTATACGTTATACGTTATACGTTATACGTTATACGTTATACGTTATGCGTTATACGTTATGCGTTATACGTTATGCGTTATACGTTATGCGTTATACGTTATACGTTATACGTTATACGTTATACGTTATACGTTATACGTTATACGTTATACGTTATACGTTATACGTTATACGTTATACGTTATACTTTATGCGTTATACTTTATGCGTTATACGTAATACGTTATACGTTATACGTTATACGTTATACGTTATACGTTATACGTTATTGGTTATACGTTATACTTTATACGTTATACGTTATACGTTATACGTTATACGATATACGTTATACGTTATACGTTATACGTTATACGTTATACGTTATACGTTATACGTTATACGTTATACGTTATACGTTGTACGTTATACGTTATACGTTATACGTTTTACCTTATACGTTATACGTTATGCGTTATACGTTATACGTTATACGTTACGCGTTATACGTTACGCGTTATACGTTATACGTTATACGTTATACGTTATACGTTATACGTTATACGTTATACGTTATACGTTATACGTTATACGTTATACGTTATACGTTATACGTTATGCGTTATTCGCTATACGTTATGCGTTATACGATATACGTTATACGTTTTACGTTCTTCGTTATACGTTCTTCGTTACACGTTATACGTTATACTTTATACGTTATACGTTATACCTTATACGTTATACGTTATACGTTATACGTTCTTCGTTACACGTTATACGTTATACGTTATACGTTATACGTTATACGTTACACGTTATACGCTATACGTTATACGTTATACGTTATACGTTATACGTTATACGTTATACGTTATACGTTATACGTTATACGTTATACGTTATACGTTATACGTTATACGTTATACGTTATACGTTATACGTTATACGTTATACGTTATACGTTATTCGTTATACGTTATACGTTATACGTTATACGTTATACGTTATACGTTATGCGTTATTCGCTATACGTTATGCGTTATACGATATACGTTATGCGTTATAGGATATATGTTATACGTTTTACGTTATCCGTTATACGTTCTTCGTTACACGTTATACGTTATACGTTATACGTTATACGTTATACGTTATACGTTATACGTAATATGTAATACGTCATATGTTTTACGTTATACGTTATACGTTATACGTTATACGTTATACGTTATACGTTATACGTTATACGTTATACGTTATACGTTATACGTTATACGTTATACGTTATACGTTATACGTTATACGTTATACGTTATACGTTATACGTTATACGTTATACGTTATACGTTATACGTTATACGTTATACGTTATACGTTATACGTTATACGTTATACGTTATACGTTATACGTTATACGTTATACGTTATACGTTATACGTTATACGTTATACGTTATACGTTATACGTTATACGTTATACGTTATACGTTATACGTTATACGTTATACGTTATGCGTTATACGTTATGCGTTATACGTTATACGTTATACGTTATACGTTATACGTTATACGTTATACGTTATACGTTATACGTTATACGTTATACGTTATACGTTATACGTTATACGTTATACTTTATGCGTTATACTTTATGCGTTATACGTAATACGTTATACGTTATACGTTATACGTTATACGTTATACGTTATACGTTATTGGTTATACGTTATACTTTATACGTTATACGTTATACGTTATACGTTATACGATATACGTTATACGTTATACGTTATACGTTATACGTTATACGTTATACGTTATACGTTATACGTTATACGTTGTACGTTATACGTTATACGTTATACGTTTTACCTTATACGTTATACGTTATGCGTTATACGTTATACGTTATACGTTACGCGTTATACGTTACGCGTTATACGTTATACGTTATACGTTATACGTTATACGTTATACGTTATACGTTATACGTTATACGTTATACGTTATACGTTATACGTTATACGTTATACGTTATACGTTATGCGTTATTCGCTATACGTTATGCGTTATACGATATACGTTATACGTTTTACGTTCTTCGTTATACGTTCTTCGTTACACGTTATACGTTATTCTTTATACGTTATACGTTATACCTTATACGTTATACTTTATACGTTATACGTTATACGTTATACGTTATACCTTATACGTTATACGTTATACGTTATACGTTCTTCGTTACACGTTATACGTTATACGTTATACGTTATACGTTATACGTTATACGTTATACGTTATACGTTATACGTTATACTTTATGCGTTATACTTTATGCGTTATACGTTATACGTTATACGTTATACGTTATACGTTATACGTTATACGTTATACGTTATTGGTTATACGTTATACTTTATACGTTATACGTTATACGTTATACGTTATACGTTATACGTTATACGTTATACGTTATACGTTATACGTTCTACGTTATACGTTGTACGTTATACGTTATACGTTATACGTTTTACCTTATACGTTATACGTTATGCGTTATACGTTATACGTTATACGTTACACGTTATACGTTACACGTTATACGTTATACGTTATACGTTATACGTTATACGTTATACGTTATACGTTATACGTTATACGTTATACGTTATACGTTATACGTTATACGTTATACGTTATGCGTTATACGTTATACGTTATACGTTATACGTTATACGTTATACGTTATACGTTATACGTTATACGTTATACGTTATACGTTATACGTTATACGTTATACGTTATACGTTATACGTTATACGTTATGCGTTATTCGCTATACGTTATGCGTTATACGATATACGTTATACGTTTTACGTTCTTCGTTATACGTTCTTCGTTACACGTTATACGTTATACGTTATACGTTACACGTTATACCTTATACGTTATACGTTATACGTTATACGTTCTTCGTTACACGTTATACGTTATACGTTATACGTTATACGTTATACGTTATACGTTATACGTTATACGTTATACGTTATACGTTATACGTTATACGTTATACGTTATACGTTATACGTTATACGTCATACGTTATACGTTATACGTTATACGTTATACGTTATACGTTATACTTTATGCGTTATACGTTATACGTTATACGTTATACGTTATACGTTATACGTTATACGTTATACGTTATACGTTATACGTTATTGGTTATACGTTATACTTTATACGTTATACGTTATAGGTTATACGTTATACGTTATACGTTATACGTTATACGTTATACGTTATACGTTATACGTTATACGTTATACGTTATACGTTATACGTTATACGTTATACGTTATACGTTATACGTTATACGTTTTACCTTATACGTTATACGTTATACGTTATACGTTATACGTTATACGTTTCAGGTCATACCTTATACGTGATATGTCATACGTTAGACGCTATGCGTTATACGTTATACGTTATACGTTATACGTTATACGTTATACGTTATACGTTATACGTTATACGTTATACTTTATGCGTTATACGTTATACGTTATACGTTATACGTTATACGTTATACGTTATACGTTATACGTTATACGTTATTGGTTATACGTTATACTTTATACGTTATACGTTATACGTTATACGTTATACGTTATACGTTATACGTTATACGTTATACGTTATACGTTATACGTTATACGTTATACGTTATACGTTATACGTTATACGTTATACGTTATACGTTATACGTTATACGTTATACGTTATACGTTATACGTTATACGTTATACGTTATACGTTATACGTTATACTTTATACGTTATACGTTATACGTTATACGTTATACGTTATACGTTATACGTTATACGTTATACGTTATACGTTATACGTTATACGTTATACGTTATACGTTATACGTTATACGTTATACGTTATACGTTATAGGTTGTACGTTATACGTGATAAGTCATACGTTACACGTTATACGTTATACGTTATACGTTATACGTTATACGTTATACGTTATACGTTATACCTTATACGTTATACGTTATACGTTATACGTTATACGTTATACGTTATACGTTATGCGTTATACGTTATGCGTTATACGTTATGCGTTATACGTTATACGTTATACGTTATACGTTATACGTTATACGTTATACGTTATACGTTATACGTTATACGTTATACGTTATGCGTTATTCGCTATACGTTATGCGTTATACGTTATACGTTATACGTTATACGTCATACGTTATACGTTATACGTTATACGTTATTCGTTATACGTTATACGTTATAGGTTATACGTAATACGTTATACGTTATACGTTATACGTTATACGTTATACGTTATACGTTATGCGTTATACGTTATGCGTTATACGTTATGCGTTATACGTTATACGTTATACGTTATACGTTATACGTTTTACGTTCTTCGTTATACGTTCTTCGTTACACGTTATACGTTATACGTTATACGTTATACGTTATACCTTATACGTTATACGTTATACGTTATACGTTCTTCGTTACACGTTATACGTTATACGTTATACGTTATACGTTATAGGTTATACGTTATACGTTATACGTTATACGTTATACCTTATACGTTATACGTTATACGTTATACGTTCTTCGTTAGACGTTATACGTTATACGTTATACGTTATACGTTATACGTTATACGTTATACGTTATACGTCATACGTTATACGTTATTCGTAATACGTTACACGTGATACGTTATACGTTGTACGTTATACGTTATACGTTATACGTTATAAGTTATACGTTATACGTCATATGTTATACGTTATACGTTATACGTTATACGTTATACGTTATACGTTATACGTTATACGTTATACGTTATACGTTAGACGTTATGCGTTATACGTTATACGTTATGCGTTATACGCTATACGTTATACGTTATACGTTATACGTTATACGTTATACGTTATACGTTATACGTTATACGTTATACGTTATACGTTATACGTTATACGTTATTCGTTATACGTTATACGTTATACATTACATGTTATACGTTATACGTTATACGTTATACGTTATACGTTATACGTTATACGTTATTAGTTATACGTTATACGTTATACGTTATACGTCATAGGTTATACGTTATACGTTATGCGTTATACGTTATACGTTATACGTTATACGTTATACGTTATACGTTATACGTTATACGTTATACGTTATACGTTATACGTTATACGTTATACGTTATACGTTATACGTTATACGTTATACGTTATACGTTATACGTTATACGTTATACGTTATACGTTATACGTTATACGTTATACGTTATACGTTATACGTTATACGTTATACGTTATACGTTATACGTTATACGTTATACGTTATACGTTATTAGTTATACGTTATACGTTATACGTTATACGTCATAGGTTATGCGTTATACGTTATGCGTTATACGTTATACGTTATACGTTATACGTTATACGTTATACGTTATACGTCATAGGTTATACGTTATTCGTTATACGTTATACGTTATACGTTATACGTTATACGTTATACGTTATACGTTATACGTTTTACGTTATACGTTATACGTTACACGTTATACGTTACACGTTATACGTTACACGTTATACGTTATACGTTATACGTTATACGTTATACGTTATACGTTATACGTTATACGTTATACGTTATACGTTATACGTTATACGTTAAACGTTATACGTTATACGTTATACGTTATACGTTATACGTTATACGTTATACGTTATACGTTATACTTTATACGTTATACGTTATACGTCATGCGTTATACGTTATGCGTTATACGTTATGCGTTATACGTTATACGTTATACGTTTTACGTTATACGTTATACGTTATACGTTATACGTTATACGTTATACGTTATACGTTATACGTTATACGTTATACGTTATACGTTATACGTTATACGTTATACGTTCTACGTTATACGTTATACGTTATTCGTTATACGTTATACATTATACGTTATACGTTATACGTTATACGTTATACGTTATACGTTATACGTTATACGTTATACGTTATACGTTTTACGTTATACGTTATACGTTATACGTTATACGTTATACGTTATACGTTATACGTTATACGTTGTACGTTATACGTTATACGTTATACGTTATACGTTATACGTTATTCGTTATACGTTATACGTTATACATTACATGTTATACGTTATACGTTATACGTTATACGTTATACGTTATACGTTATACGTTATTAGTTATACGTTATTAGTTATACGTTATACGTTATACGTTATACGTCATAGGTTATACGTTATACGTTATGCGTTATACGTTATACGTTATACGTTATACGTTATACGTTATACGTTATACGTCATAGGTTATACGTTATACGTTATACGTTATACGTTATACGTTATACGTTATTCGTTATACGTTATACGTTATACATTACATGTTATACGTTATACGTTATACGTTATACGTTATACGTTACACGTTATACGTCATAGGTTATACGTTATACGTTATACGTTATACGTTATACGTTATACGTTATACGTTATACGTTATACGTTATACGTTATACGTTATACGTCATACGTTATACGTTATACGTCCTACGATATTCGTTATACGTTATACGTTATTAGTGATACGTTATACGTTATACGTTATACGTTATACGTCATAGGTTATACGTTATACGTTATACGTTATGCGTTATACGTTATACGTTATACGTCATAGGTTATACGTTATACGTTATACGTTATACGTTATACGTTATACGTTATACGTTATACGTTATAAGTTATACGTTATACGTTATACGTTATACGTTATACGTTATACGTTATACGTTATACGTTATACGTTATACGTTATACGTTATACGTTATACGTTATACGTTATACGTTATACGTTATACGTTATACTTTATACGTTATACGTTATACGTTATACGTTATACGTTATACGTTATACGTTATACGTTATACGTTATACGTTATACGTTATACGTTATACGTTATACGTTATACGTTATACGTTATAGGTTATACGTTAAACGTTATACGTTATACGTTATACGTTATACGTTATACGTTATACGTTATACGTTATACGTTATACTTTATACGTTATACGTTATACGTCATACGTTATACGTTATGCGTTATACGTTATGCGTTATACGTTATACGTTATACGTTTTACGTTATACGTTATACGTTATACGTTATACGTTATACGTTATACGTTATACGTTATACGTTATACGTTATACGTTATACGTTATACGTTATACGTTATACGTTATACGTTATACGTTATTCGTTATACGTTATACATTATACGTTATACGTTATACGTTATACGTTATACGTTATACGTTATACGTTATACGTTATACGTTATACGTTATACGTTTTACGTTATACGTTATACGTTATACGTTATACGTTATACGTTATACGTTATACGTTATACGTTATACGTTATACGTTATACGTTATACGTTATACGTTATACGTTATACGTTATACGTTATTCGTTATACGTTATACGTTATACATTACATGTTATACGTTATACGTTATACGTTATACGTTATACGTTATACGTTATACGTTATTAGTTATACGTTATACGTTATACGTTATACGTCATAGGTTATACGTTATACGTTATGCGTTATACGTTATGCGTTATACGTTATACGTTATACGTTCTACGTTATACGTCATAGGTTATACGTTATACGTTATACGTTATACGTTATACGTTATACGTTATACGTTATACGTTATACGTTATACGTTATACGTTATACGTTATACGTTATACGTTATGCGTTATACGTTATACGTTATACGTCATAGGTTATACGTTATACGTTATACGTTATACGTTATACGTTATACGTTATACGTTATTCGTTATACGTTGTACGTTATACGTTATACGTTATACGTTATACGTTATACGTTATACGTTATACGTTATACGTTATACGTTATACGTTATACGTTATACGTTATTAGTTATACGTTATACGTTATACGTTATACATCATAGGTTATGCGTTATACGTTATGCGTTATACGTTATACGTTATACGTTATACGTTATACGTTATACGTTATACGTTATACGTTATACGTCATAGGTAATACGTTATACGTTATACGTTATACGTTATACGTTATACGTTATACGTTATACGTTATACGTTATACGTTATACGTTATACGTTATACGTTATACGTTATACGTTATACGTTATACGTTATACGTTATACGTCATAGGTTATGCGTTATACGTTATGCGTTATACGTTATACGTTATACGTTATACGTTATACGTCATACGTTATACGTCATAGGTTATACGTTATACGTTATACGTTATACGTTATACGTTATACGTTATACGTTATACGTTATACGTTATACGTTATACGTTATACGTTACACGTTATACGTTACACGTTATACGTTACACGATATACGTTATACGTTATACGTTATACGTTATACGTTATACGTTATACGTTATACGTTATACGTTATACGTTATACGTTATACGTTATACGTTATACGTTAAACGTTATACGTTATACGTTATACGTTATACGTTATACGTTATACGTTATACGTTATACGTTATACTTTATACGTTATACGTTATACGTCATACGTTATACGATATGCGTTATACGTTATGCGTTATACGTTATACGTTATACGTTTTACGTTATACGTTATACGTTATACGTTATACGTTATACGTTATACGTTATACGTTATACGTTATACGTTATACGTTATACGTTATACGTTATTCGTTATACGTTATACATTATACGTTATACGTTATACGTTATACGTTATACGTTATACGTTATACGTTATACGTTATACGTTATACGTTATACGTTTTACGTTATACGTTATACGTTATACGTTATACGTTATACGTTATACGTTATACGTTATACGTTATACGTTATACGTTATACGTTATTCGTTATACGTTATACGTTATACATTACATGTTATACGTTATACGTTATACGTTATACGTTATACGTTATACGTTATACGTTATTAGTTATACGTTATACGTTATACGTTATACGTCATAGGTTATACGTTATACGTTATGCGTTATACGTTATACGTTATACGTTATACGTTATACGTTATACGTTATACGTCATAGGTTATACGTTATACGTTATACGTTATACGTGATACGTTATACGTTATACGTTATACGTTATACGTTATACGTTATACGTTATACGTTATACGTTATACGTTATACGTTATACATTATACGTTATGCGTTATACGTTATACGTTACACGTTATACGTCATAGGTTATACGTTATACGTCATACGTTATACGTAATACGTCCTACGATATTCGTTATACGTTATACGTTATTAGTGATACGTTATACGTTATACGTTATACGTTATACGTTATACGTTATACGTTATACGTTATACGTTATACGTTATACGTTATACGTTATACGTTATACGTTATACGTTATACGTTATACGTTATACGTTATACGTTATACGTTATACGTTATACGTTATACGTTATACGTTATACGTTGTACGTTATACGTTATACGTTATACGTTATTCGTTATACGTTATACGTTATACGTTATGCGTTATACGTTATACGTTATACGTTATACGTTATACGTTATACGTTATACGTTATACGTTATACGTTATACGTTATACGTTATACGTTATACGTTATACGTTATACGTTATACGTTATACGTTATACGTTATACGTTATACGTTATACGTTATACGTTATACGTTATACGTTATACGTTATACGTTATACGTTATACGTTGTACGTTATACGTTATACGTTATACGTTATTCGTTATACGTTATACGTTATACGTTATGCGTTATACGTTATACGTTATACGTTATACGTTATACGTTATACGTTATACGTTATACGTTATACGTTATACGTTATACGTTATACGTTATACGTTATACGTTATACGTTATACGTTATACGTTATACGTTATACGTTATACGTCATACGTTATACGTTATTCGTAATACGTTATACGTGATACATTATACGTTGTACGTTATACGTTATACGTTATACGTTATAAGTTATACGTTATACGTCATAGGTTATACGTTATACGTTATACGTTATACGTTATACGTTATACGTTATACGTTATACGTTATACGTTATACGTTATACGTTATACGTTATACGTTATACGTTATACGTTATACGTTATACGTTATACGTTATACGTTATACGTTATACGTTATACGTTATACGTTATACGTCATACGTTATACGTTATTCGTAATACGTTATACGTGATACATTATACGTTGTACGTTATACGTTATACGTTATACGTTATAAGTTATACGTTATACGTCATAGGTTATACGTTATACGTTATACGTTATACGTTATTAGTTATACGTTATACGTTATACGTTATACGTCATCGGTTATGCGTTATACGTTATGCGTTATACGTTATACGTTATACGTTGTACGTTATACGTTATACGTTATACGTCATAGGTTATACGTTATACGTTATACGTTATACGTTATACGTTATACGTTATACGTTATACGTTATACGTTATACGTTACACGTTATTCGTTACACGTTATACGTTATACGTTATACGTTATACGTTATACGTTATACGTTATACGTTATACGTTATACGTTATACGTTATACGTTATACGTTATACGTTATACGTTATACGTTATACGTTATACGTTATACGTTATACGTTATACGTCCTACGATATTCGTTATATGTTATACGTTATTAGTGATACGTTATACGTTATACGTTATACGTTATACGTTATACGTTATACGTTATACGTTATACGTTATACGTTATACGTTATACGTTATACGTTATACGTTATACGTTATACGTTATACGTTATACGTTATACGTTATACGTTATTAGTTATACGTTATACGTTATACGTTATACGTCATAGGTTATGCGTTATACGTTATGCGTTATACGTTATACGTTATACGTTATACGTTATACGTTATACGTTATACGTCATAGGTTATACGTTATACGTTATACGTTATACGTTATACGTTATACGTTATACGTTATACGTTATACGTTATACGTTATACGTTATACGTTATACGTTATACGTTATACGTTATACGTTATACGTTATACGTTATACGTTATACGTTATACGTTATACGTTATACGTTATACGTTATACGTTATACGTTATACGTCATACGTTATACGTTATTCGTAATACGTTATACGTGATACATTATACGTTGTACGTTATACGTTATACGTTATACGTTATAAGTTATACGTTATACGTCATAGGTTATACGTTATACGTTATACGTTATACGTTATTAGTTATACGTTATACGTTATACGTTATACGTCATAGGTTATGCGTTATACGTTATGCGTTATACGTTATACGTTATACGTTATACGTTATACGTTATACGTTATACGTCATAGGTTATACGTTATACGTTATACGTTATACGTTATACGTTATACGTTATACGTTATACGTTATACGTTATACGTTACACGTTATTCGTTACACGTTATACGTTATACGTTATACGTTATACGTTATACGTTATACGTTATACGTTATACGTTATACGTTATACGTTATACGTTATACGTTATACGTTATACGTTATACGTTATACGTTATACGTTATACGTTATACGTTATACGTTATACGTTATACGTTATACGTTATTCGTTATACGTTATACATTATACGTTATACGTTATACGTTATACGTTATAAGTTATACGTTATACGTTATACGTTATACGTTATACGTTATACGTTTTACGTTATACGTTATACGTTATACGTTATACGTTATACGTTATACGTTATACGTTATACGTTATACGTTATACGTCATAGGTTATACGTTATACGTTATGCGTTATACGTTATACGTTATACGTTATACGTTATACGTTATACGTTATACGTTATACGTCATACGTTATACGTTATACGTCCTACGATATTCGTTATACGTTATACGTTATTAGTGATACGTTATACGTTATACGTTATACGTTATACGTTATACGTTATACGTTATACGTTATACGTTATACGTTATACGTTATACGTTATACGTTATACGTTATACGTTATACGTTATACGTTATACGTTATACGTTATACGTTATACGTTATACGTTATACGTTATACGTTATACGTTATACGTTATACGTTATACGTTATACGTTATACGTTATACGTTATACGTTATACGTTGTACGTTATACGTTATACGTTATACGTTATTCGTTATACGTTATACGTTATACGTTATGCGTTATACGTTATACGTTATACGTTATACGTTATACGTTATACGTTATACGTTATACGTTATACGTTATACGTTATACGTTATACGTTATACGTTATACGTTATACGTTATACGTTATACGTTATACGTTATACGTTATACGTTATACGTTATACGTTATACGTTATACGTTATACGTTATACGTTATACGTTATACGTTATACGTTATACGTTATACGTTATACGTTATACGTTATACGTCATACGTTATACGTTATTCGTAATACGTTATACGTGATACATTATACGTTGTACGTTATACGTTATACGTTATACGTTATAAGTTATACGTTATACGTCATAGGTTATACGTTATACGTTATACGTTATACGTTATTAGTTATACGTTATACGTTATACGTTATACGTCATAGGTTATGCGTTATACGTTATGCGTTATACGTTATACGTTATACGTTATACGTTATACGTTATACGTTATACGTCATAGGTTATACGTTATACGTTATACGTTATACGTTATACGTTATACGTTATACGTTATACGTTATACGTTATACGTTACACGTTATTCGTTACACGTTATACGTTATACGTTATACGTTATACGTTATACGTTATACGTTATACGTTATACGTTATACGTTATACGTTATACGTTATACGTTATACGTTATACGTTATACGTTATACGTTATACGTCCTACGATATTCGTTATATGTTATACGTTATTAGTGATACGTTATACGTTATACGTTATACGTTATACGTTATACGTTATACGTTATACGTTATACGTTATACGTTATACGTTATACGTTATACGTTATACGTTATACGTTATACGTTATACGTTATACGTTATACGTTATTAGTTATACGTTATACGTTATACGTTATACGTCATAGGTTATGCGTTATACGTTATGCGTTATACGTTATACGTTATACGTTATACGTTATACGTTATACGTTATACGTCATAGGTTATACGTTATACGTTATACGTTATACGTTATACGTTATACGTTATACGTTATTCGTTATTCGTTATACGTTATACATTATACGTTATACGTTATACGTTATACGTTATACGTTATACGTTATACGTTATACGTTATACGTTATACGTTATACGTTATACGTTATACGTTATACGTTATACGTTATACGTTATACGTTATACGTTATACGTTATACGTTATACGTCATAGGTTATACGTTATACGTTATACGTTATACGTTATACGTTATACGTTATACGTTATACGTTATACGTTATACGTTATACGTTATACGTTATACGTTATACGTTATACGTTATACGTTATACGTTATACGTTATACGTTATACGTTATACGTTATACGTTATACGTTATACGTTATACGTTATACGTTATACGTTATACGTTATACGTTGTACGTTATACGTTATACGTTATACGTTGTACGTTATACGTTATACGTTATACGTTATTCGTTATACGTTATACGTTATACATTACATGTTATACGTTATACGTTATACGTTATTCGATATACGTTATACGTTATACGTTATACGTTATACGTTATACGTCATACGTTATACGTTATTCGTAATACGTTACACGTGATACGTTATACGTTGTACGTTATACGTTATACGTTATACGTTATAAGTTATACGTTATACGTCATAGGTTATACGTTATACGTTATACGTTATACGTTATACGTTATACGTTATACGTTATACGTTATACGTTATACGTTATACGTTATACGTTATGCGTTATACGTTATACGTTATGCGTTATACGCTATACGTTATACGTTATACGTTATACGTTATACGTTATACGTTATACGTTATACGTTATACGTTATACGTTATACGTTATACGTTATACGTTGTACGTTATACGTTATACGTTATACGTTATTCGTTATACGTTATACGTTATACGTTATACGTTATACGTTATACGTTATACGTTATACGTTATTCGTTATACGTTATACGTTATACATTACATGTTATACGTTATACGTTATACGTTATACGTTATACGTTATACGTTATACGTCATACGTTATACGTTATTCGTAATACGTTATACGTGATACGTTATACGTTGTACGTTATACGTTATACGTTATACGTTATAAGTTATACGTTATACGTCATAGGTTATACGCTATACGTTATACGTTATACATTATGCGTTATACGTTATACGTTATACGTTATACGTTATACGTTATACGTTATACGTTATACGTTATACGTTATAGGTTATACGTTATACGTTATACGTTATACGTTATACGTTATACGTTATACGTTATACGTTATACGTTATACGTTATACGTTATACGTTATACGTTATACGTTATACGTTATACGTTATACGTCCTACGATATTCGTTATATGTTATACGTTATTAGTGATACGTTATACGTTATACGTTATACGTTATACGTTATACGTTATACGTTATACGTTATACGTTATACGTTATACTTTATACGTTATACGTTATAGGTCATACGTTATACGTTATGCGTTATACGTTATGCGTTATACGTTATACGTTATACGTTTTACGTTATACGTTATACGTTATACGTTATACGTTATACGTTATACGTTATACGTTATACGTTATACGTTATACGTTATACGTTATACGTTATACGTTATACGTTATACGTTATACGTTATACGTTATTCGTTATACGTTATACATTATACGTTATACGTTATACGTTATACGTTACACGTTATAAGTTATACGTTATACGCTATACGTTATACGTTATACGTTATACGTTTTACGTTATACGTTATACGTTATACGTTATACGTTATACGTTATACGTTATACGTTATACGTTATACGTTATACGTCATAGGTTATACGTTATACGTTATACGTTATACGTTATACGTTATACGTTATACGTTATACGTTATACGTCATACGTTATACGTTATACGTCCTACGATATTCGTTATACGTTATACGTTATTAGTGATACGTTATACGTTATACGTTATACGTTATACGTTATACGTTATACGTTATACGTTATACGTTATACGTTATACGTTATACGTTATACGTTATACGTTATACGTTATACGTTATACGTTATACGTTATACGTTATACGTTATACGTTATACGTTATACGTTATACGTTGTACGTTATACGTTATACGTTATACGTTATTCGTTATACGTTATACGTTATACGTTATGCGTTATACGTTATACGTTATACGTTATACGTTATACGTTATACGTTATACGTTATACGTTATACGTTATACGTTATACGTTATACGTTATACGTTATACGTTATACGTTATACGTTATACGTTATACGTTATACGTTATACGTTATACGTCATACGTTATACGTTATTCGTAATACGTTATACGTGATACATTATACGTTGTACGTTATACGTTATACGTTATACGTTATAAGTTATACGTTATACGTCATAGGTTATACGTTATACGTTATACGTTATACGTTATACGTTATACGTTATACGTTATACGTTATACGTTATACGTTATACGTTATACGTTATACGTTATACGTTATACGTTATACGTTATACGTTATACGTTATACGTTATACGTTATACGTTATACGTAATACGTTATACGTTATACGTTATACGTTATTCGTAATACGTTATACGTGATACATTATACGTTGTACGTTATACGTTATACGTTATACGTTATAAGTTATACGTTATACGTCATAGGTTATACGTTATACGTTATACGTTATACGTTATTAGTTATACGTTCTACGTTATACGTTATACGTCATAGGTTATGCGTTATACGTTATGCGTTATACGTTATACGTTATACGTTATACGTTATACGTTATACGTTATACGTCATAGGTTATACGTTATACGTTATACGTTATACGTTATACGTTATACGTTATACGTTATACGTTATACGTTATACGTTACACGTTATTCGTTACACGTTATACGTTATACGTTATACGTTATACGTTATACGTTATACGTTATACGTTATACGTTATACGTTATACGTTATACGTTATACGTTATACGTTATACGTTATACGTTATACGTTATACGTTATACGTCCTACGATATTCGTTATATGTTATACGTTATTAGTGATACGTTATACGTTATACGTTATACGTTATACGTTATACGTTATACGTTATACGTTATACGTTATACGTTATACGTTATACGTTATACGTTATACGTTATACGTTATACGTTATACGTTATACGTTATACGTTATTAGTTATACGTTATACGTTACACGTTATACGTCATAGGTTATGCGTTATACGTTATGCGTTATACGTTATACGTTATACGTTATACGTTATACGTTATACGTTATACGTCATAGGTTATACGTTATACGTTATACGTTATACGTTATACGTTATACGTTATACGTTATACGTTATACGTTATACGTTATACGTTATACGTTATACGTTATACGTTATACGTTATACGTTATACGTTATACGTTATACGTTATACGTTATACGTTATACGTTATACGTTATACGTTATACGTTATACGTTATACGTTATACGTTATACGTTATACGTCATACGTTATACGTTATTCGTAATACGTTATACGTGATACATTATACGTTGTACGTTATACGTTATACGTTATACGTTATAAGTTATACGTTATACGTCATAGGTTATACGTTATACGTTATACGTTATACGTTATTAGTTATACGTTATACGTTATACGTTATACGTCATAGGTTATGCGTTATACGTTATGCGTTATACGTTATACGTTATACGTTATACGTTATACGTTATACGTTATACGTCATAGGTTATACGTTATACGTTATACGTTATACGTTATACGTTATACGTTATACGTTATACGTTATACGTTATACGTTACACGTTATTCGTTACACGTTATACGTTATACGTTATACGTTATACGTTATACGTTATACGTTATACGTTATACGTTATACGTTATACGTTATACGTTATACGTTATACGTTATACGTTATACGTTATACGTTATACGTTATACGTTATACGTTATACGTTATACGTTATACGTTATTCGTTATACGTTATACGTTATACGTTATACGTTATACGTTATACGTTATAAGTTATACGTTATACGTTATACGTTATACGTTATACGTTATACGTTTTACGTTATACGTTATACGTTATACGTTATACGTTATACGTTATACGTTATACGTTATACGTTATACGTTATACGTCATAGGTTATACGTTATACGTTATGCGTTATACGTTATACGTTATACGTTATACGTTATACGTTATACGTTATACGTTATACGTCATACGTTATACGTTATACGTCCTACGATATTCGTTATACGTTATACGTTATTAGTGATACGTTATACGTTATACGTTATACGTTATACGTTATACGTTATACGTTATACGTTATACGTTATACGTTATACGTTATACGTTATACGTTATACGTTATACGTTATACGTTATACGTTATACGTTATACGTTATACGTTATACGTTATACGTTATACGTTATACGTTATACGTTGTACGTTATACGTTGTACGTTATACGTTATACGTTATACGTTATACGTTATACGTTATACGTTATACGTTATACGTTATACGTTATACGTTATACGTTATACGTTATACGTTATACGTTATACGTTATACGTTATACGTTATACGTTATACGTTATACGTTATACGTTATACGTTATACGTTATACGTTATACGTTATACGTTATACGTTATACGTTATACGTTATACGTTATACGTTATACGTTATACGTTATACGTTATACGTCATACGTTATACGTTATTCGTAATACGTTATACGTGATACATTATACGTTGTACGTTATACGTTATACGTTATACGTTATAAGTTATACGTTATACGTCATAGGTTATACGTTATACGTTATACGTTATACGTTATTAGTTATACGTTATACGTTATACGTTATACGTCATAGGTTATGCGTTATACGTTATGCGTTATACGTTATACGTTATACGTTATACGTTATACGTTATACGTTATACGTCATAGGTTATACGTTATACGTTATACGTTATACGTTATACGTTATACGTTATACGTTATACGTTATACGTTATACGTTACACGTTATTCGTTACACGTTATACGTTATACGTTATACGTTATACGTTATACGTTATACGTTATACGTTATACGTTATACGTTATACGTTATACGTTATACGTTATACGTTATACGTTATACGTCCTACGATATTCGTTATATGTTATACGTTATTAGTGATACGTTATACGTTATACGTTATACGTTATACGTTATACGTTATACGTTATACGTTATACGTTATACGTTATACGTTATACGTTATACGTTATACGTTATACGTTATACGTTATACGTTATACGTTATACGTTATACGTTATACGTTATTAGTTATACGTTATACGTTATACGTTATACGTCATAGGTTATGCGTTATACGTTATGCGTTATACGTTATACGTTATACGTTATACGTTATACGTTATACGTTATACGTTATACGTTATACGTTATACGTTATACGTTATACGTTATACGTTATACGTCCTACGATATTCGTTATATGTTATACGTTATTAGTGATACGTTATACGTTATACGTTATACGTTATACGTTATACGTTATACGTTATACGTTATACGTTATACGTTATACGTTATACGTTATACGTTATACGTTATACGTTATACGTTATACGTTATACGTTATACGTTATTAGTTATACGTTATACGTTATACGTTATACGTCATAGGTTATGCGTTATACGTTATGCGTTATACGTTATACGTTATACGTTATACGTTATACGTTATACGTTATACGTCATAGGTTATACGTTATACGTTATACGTCATAGGTTATACGTTATACGTTATACGTTATACGTTATACGTTATACGTTATACGTTATACGTTATACGTTATACGTTATACGTTATACGTTATACGTTATACGTTATACGTTATACGTTATACGTTATACGTTATACGTTATACGTTATACGTTATACGTTATACGTTATACGTTATACGTTATACGTTATACGTTATACGTTGTACGTTATACGTTATACGTTATACGTTGTACGTTATACGTTATACGTTATACGTTATTCGTTATACGTTATACGTTATACATTACATGTTATACGTTATACGTTATACGTTATTCGTTATACGTTATACGTTATACGTTATACGTTATACGTTATACGTCATACGTTATACGTTATTCGTAATACGTTACACGTGATACGTTATACGTTGTACGTTATACGTTATACGTTATACGTTATAAGTTATACGTTATACGTCATAGGTTATACGTTATACGTTATACGTTATACGTTATACGTTATACGTTATACGTTATACGTTATACGTTATACGTTATACGTTATACGTTATGCGTTATACGTTATACGTTATGCGTTATACGCTATACGTTATACGTTATACGTTATACGTTATACGTTATACGTTATACGTTATACGTTATACGTTATACGTTATACGTTATACGTTATACGTTGTACGTTATACGTTATACGTTATACGTTATTCGTTATACGTTATACGTTATACGTTATACGTTATACGTTATACGTTATACGTTATACGTTATTCGTTATACGTTATACGTTATACATTACATGTTATACGTTATACGTTATACGTTATACGTTATACGTTATACGTTATACGTCATACGTTATACGTTATTCGTAATACGTTATACGTGATACGTTATACGTTGTACGTTATACGTTATACGTTATACGTTATAAGTTATACGTTATACGTCATAGGTTATACGCTATACGTTATACGTTATACATTATGCGTTATACGTTATACGTTATACGTTATACGTTATACGTTATACGTTATACGTTATACGTTATACGTTATAGGTTATACGTTATACGTTATACGTTATACGTTATACGTTATACGTTATACGTTATACGTTATACGTTATACGTTATACGTTATACGTTATACGTTATACGTTATACGTTATACGTTATACGTTATACGTTATACGTTATACGTTATTAGTTATACGTTATACGTTATACGTTATACGTCATAGGTTATACGTTATACGTTATGCGTTATACGTTATACGTTACACGTTATACGTTATACGTTATACGTTATACGTCATAGGTTATACGTTATACGTCATAGGTTATACGTTATACGTTATACGTTATACGTTATACGTTATACGTTATACGTTATACGTTATACGTTATACGTTATACGTTATATGTTATACGTTATACGTTATACGTTATACTTTATACGTTATACGTTATAGGTCATACGTTATAAGTTATACGTTATACGTCATAGGTTATACGTTATACGTTATACGTTATACGTTATTAGTTATACGTTATACGTTATACGTTATACGTCATAGGTTATGCGTTATACGTTATACGTTATACGTTATACGTTATACGTTATACGTTATACGTCATAGGTTATACGTTATACGTTATACGTTATACGTTATACGTTATACGTTATACATTATACGTTATACGTTATACGTCATACGTTATACGTTATTCGTAATACGTTATACGTGATACATTATACGTTGTACGTTATACGTTATAAGTTATACGTTATACGTCATAGGTTATACGTTATACGTTATACGTTATACGTTATTAGTTATACGTTATACGTTATACGTTATACGTCATAGGTTATGCGTTATACGTTATGCGTTATACGTTATACGTTATACGTTATACGTTATACGTTATACGTTATACGTCATAGGTTATACGTTATACGTTATACGTTATACGTTATACGTTATACGTTATACGTTATACGTTATACGTTATACGTTACACGTTATTCGTTACACGTTATACGTTATACGTTATACGTTATACGTTATACGTTATACGTTATACGTTATACGTTATATGTTATACGTTATACGTTATACGTTATACGTTATACGTTATACGTTATACGTTATACGTTATACGTTATACGTTATTAGTTATACGTTATACGTTATACGTTATACGTCATAGGTTATGCGTTATACGTTATGCGTTATACGTTATACGTTATACGTTATACGTTATACGTTATACGTTATACGTCATAGGTTATACGTTATACGTTATACGTTATACGTTATACGTTATACGTTATACGTTATACGTTATTCGTTATACGTTATACATTATACGTTATACGTTATACGTTATACGTTATACGTTATACGTTATACGTTATACGTTATACGTTATACGTTATACGTTATACGTTATACGTTATACGTTATACGTTATACGTTATACGTTATACGTTATACGTTATACGTTATACGTCCTACGATATTCGTTATACGTTATACGTTATTAGTGATACGTTATACGTTATACGTTATACGTTATACGTTATACGTTATACGTTATACGTTATACGTTATACGTTATACGTTATACGTTATACGTTATACGTTATACGTTATACGTTATACGTTATACGTTATACGTTATACGTTATACGTTATACTTTATACGTTATACGTTATAGGTCATACGTTATACGTTATGCGTTATACGTTATGCGTTATACGTTATACGTTATACGTTTTACGTTATACGTTATACGTTATACGTTATACGTTATACGTTATACGTTATACGTTATACGTTATACGTTATACGTTATACGTTATACGTTATACGTTATACGTTATTCGTTATACGTTATACATTATACGTTATACGTTATACGTTATACGTTATACGTTATACGTTATTCGTTATACGTTATACGTTATACATTACATGTTATACGTTATACGTTATACGTTATACGTTATACGTTATACGTTATACGTTATACGTTATACGTTATACGTTATACGTCATAGGTTATACGTTATACGTTATACGTTATACGTTATGCGTTATACGTTATACGTTATACGTTATACGTTATACGTTATACGTTATACGTCATAGGTTATACGTTATACGTTATACGTTATACGTTATACGTTATACGTTATACGTTATACGTTATACGTTATACGTTATACGTTATGCGTTATACGTTATACGTTATACGTCATAGGTTATACGTTATACGTTATACGTTATACGTTATACGTTATACGTTATACGTTATACGTTATACGTTATACGTTATACGTTATACGTTATACGTTATACGTTATACGTTATACGTTATACGTTATACGTTATACGTTATTAGTTATACGTTATACGTTATACGTTATACATCATAGATTATGCGTTATACGTTATGCGTTATACGTTATACGTTATACGTTATACGTTATACGTTATACGTTATACGTCATAGGTTATACGTTATACGTTATATGTTATACGTTATACGTTATACGTTATACATTATACGTTATACGTTATACGTTATACGTTATACGTTATACGTTATACGTTATACGTTATACGTTATACGTTATACGTTATACGTTATACGTTATACGTTATACGTTGTACGTTATACGTTATACGTTATACGTTGTACGTTATACGTTATACGTTATACGTTATTCGTTATACGTTATACGTTATACATTACATGTTATACGTTATACGTTATACGTTATTCGTTATACGTTATACGTTATACGTTATACGTTATACGTTATACGTCATACGTTATACGTTATTCGTAATACGTTACACGTGATACGTTATACGTTGTACGTTATACGTTATACGTTATACGTTATAAGTTATACGTTATACGTCATAGGTTATACGTTATACGTTATACGTTATACGTTATACGTTATACGTTATACGTTATACGTTATACGTTATACGTTATACGTTATACGTTATACGTTATGCGTTATACGTTATACGTTATGCGTTATACGCTATACGTTATACGTTATACGTTATACGTTATACGTTATACGTTATACGTTATACGTTATACGTTATACGTTATACGTTATACGTTATACGTTGTACGTTATACGTTATACGTTATACGTTATTCGTTATACGTTATACGTTATACGTTATACGTTATACGTTGTACGTTATACGTTATACGTTATACGTTATTCGTTATACGTTATACGTTATACATTACATGTTATACGTTATACGTTATACGTTATACGTTATACGTTATACGTTATACGTCATACGTTATACGTTATTCGTAATACGTTATACGTGATACGTTATACGTTGTACGTTATACGTTATACGTTATACGTTATAAGTTATACGTTATACGTCATAGGTTATACGCTATACGTTATACGTTATACGTTATACGTTATACGTTATACGTTATACGTTATACGATATACGTTATAAGTCATACCTTATACGTGATACGTTGTACGTCATACGTTATACGTTATACGTTATGCGTTATACGTTATACGTTATACGTTATACGTTATACGTTATACGTTATACGTTATACGTTATACGTTATACGTAATAGGTCATACCTTATACGTGATACGTTGTACGTTATACGTTATACGTTATTCGTTATACGTTATACGTTATACGTTATACGTTATACGTTATACGTTATACGTTATACGTTATACGTTATACGTTATACGTTATTAGTTATACGTTATACGTTATACGTTATACGTCATAGGTTATACGTTATACGTTATGCGTTATACGTTATACGTTACACGTTATACGTTATACGTTATACGTTATACGTCATAGGTTATACGTTATACGTCATAGGTTATACGTTATACGTTATACGTTATACGTTATACGTTATACGTTATACGTTATACGTTATACGTTATACGTTATACGTTATACGTCATAGGTTATACGTTATACGTTATGCGTTATACGTTATACGTTACACGTTATACGTTATACGTTATACGTTATACGTCATAGGTTATACGTTATACGTCATAGGTTATACGTTATACGTTATACGTTATACGTTATACGTTATACGTTATACGTTATACGTTATACGTTATACGTTATACGTTATATGTTATACGTTATACGTTATACGTTATACTTTATACGTTATACGTTATAGGTCATACGTTATAAGTTATACGTTATACGTCATAGGTTATACGTTATACGTTATACGTTATACGTTATTAGTTATACGTTATACGTTATACGTTATACGTCATAGGTTATGCGTTATACGTTATACGTTATACGTTATACGTTATACGTTATACGTTATACGTCATAGGTTATACGTTATACGTTATACGTTATACGTTATACGTTATACGTTATACATTATACGTTATACGTTATACGTCATACGTTATACGTTATTCGTAATACGTTATACGTGATACATTATACGTTGTACGTTATACGTTATAAGTTATACGTTATACGTCATAGGTTATACGTTATACGTTATACGTTATACGTTATTAGTTATACGTTATACGTTATACGTTATACGTCATAGGTTATGCGTTATACGTTATGCGTTATACGTTATACGTTATACGTTATACGTTATACGTTATACGTTATACGTCATAGGTTATACGTTATACGTTATACGTTATACGTTATACGTTATACGTTATACGTTATACGTTATACGTTATACGTTACACGTTATTCGTTACACGTTATACGTTATACGTTATACGTTATACGTTATACGTTATACGTTATACGTTATACGTTATATGTTATACGTTATACGTTATACGTTATACGTTATACGTTATACGTTATACGTTATACGTTATACGTTATACGTTATTAGTTATACGTTATACGTTATACGTTATACGTCATAGGTTATGCGTTATACGTTATGCGTTATACGTTATACGTTATACGTTATACGTTATACGTTATACGTTATACGTCATAGGTTATACGTTATACGTTATACGTTATACGTTATACGTTATACGTTATACGTTATACGTTATTCGTTATACGTTATACATTATACGTTATACGTTATACGTTATACGTTATACGTTATACGTTATACGTTATACGTTATACGTTATACGTTATACGTTATACGTTATACGTTATACGTTATACGTTATACGTTATACGTTATACGTTATACGTTATACGTTATACGTTATACGTCCTACGATATTCGTTATACGTTATACGTTATTAGTGATACGTTATACGTTATACGTTATACGTTATACGTTATACGTTATACGTTATACGTTATACGTTATACGTTATACGTTATACGTTATACGTTATACGTTATACGTTATACGTTATACGTTATACGTTATACGTTATACGTTATACGTTATACTTTATACGTTATACGTTATAGGTCATACGTTATACGTTATGCGTTATACGTTATGCGTTATACGTTATACGTTATACGTTTTACGTTATACGTTATACGTTATACGTTATACGTTATACGTTATACGTTATACGTTATACGTTATACGTTATACGTTATACGTTATACGTTATACGTTATACGTTATTCGTTATACGTTATACATTATACGTTATACGTTATACGTTATACGTTATACGTTATACGTTATACGTTATACGTTATACGTTATACGTTATACGTTTTACGTTATACGTTATACGTTATACGTTATACGTTATACGTTATACGTTATACGTTATACGTTATACGTTATACGTTATACGTTATACGTTATACGTTATACGTTATACGTTATACGTTATACGTTATACGTTATACGTTATTCGTTATACGTTATACGTTATACATTACATGTTATACGTTATACGTTATACGTTATACGTTATACGTTATACGTTATACGTTATACGTTATTAGTTATACGTTATACGTTATACGTTATACGTCATAGGTTATACGTTATACGTTATGCGTTATACGTTATACGTTATACGTTATACGTTATACGTTATACGTTATACGTCATAGGTTATACGTTATACGTTATACGTTATACGTTATACGTTATACGTTATACGTTATACGTTATACGTTATACGTTATACGTTATGCGTTATACGTTATACGTTATACGTCATAGGTTATACGTTATACGTTATACGTTATACGTTATACGTTATACGTTATACGTTATACGTTATACGTTATACGTTATACGTTATACGTTATACGTTATACGTTATACGTTATACGTTATACGTTATACGTTATACGTTATTAGTTATACGTTATACGTTATACGTTATACATCATAGATTATGCGTTATACGTTATGCGTTATACGTTATACGTTATACGTTATACGTTATACGTTATACGTTATACGTCATAGGTTATACGTTATACGTTATATGTTATACGTTATACGTTATACGTTATACATTATACGTTATACGTTATACGTTATACGTTATACGTTATACGTTATACGTTATACGTTATACGTTATACGTTATACGTTATACGTTATACGTTATACGTTATACGTTGTACGTTATACGTTATACGTTATACGTTGTACGTTATACGTTATACGTTATACGTTATTCGTTATACGTTATACGTTATACATTACATGTTATACGTTATACGTTATACGTTATTCGTTATACGTTATACGTTATACGTTATACGTTATACGTTATACGTCATACGTTATACGTTATTCGTAATACGTTACACGTGATACGTTATACGTTGTACGTTATACGTTATACGTTATACGTTATAAGTTATACGTTATACGTCATAGGTTATACGTTATACGTTATACGTTATACGTTATACGTTATACGTTATACGTTATACGTTATACGTTATACGTTATACGTTATACGTTATACGTTATGCGTTATACGTTATACGTTATGCGTTATACGCTATACGTTATACGTTATACGTTATACGTTATACGTTATACGTTATACGTTATACGTTATACGTTATACGTTATACGTTATACGTTATACGTTGTACGTTATACGTTATACGTTATACGTTATTCGTTATACGTTATACGTTATCCGTTATACGTTATACGTTATACGTTATACGTTATACGTTATACGTTATACGTTATACGTTATACGTTATACGTTATACGTTATACGTTATACGTTATACGTTATTAGTTATACGTTATACGTTATACGTTATACATCATAGATTATGCGTTATACGTTATGCGTTATACGTTATACGTTATACGTTATACGTTATACGTTATACGTTATACGTCATAGGTTATACGTTATACGTTATATGTTATACGTTATACGTTATACGTTATACATTATACGTTATACGTTATACGTTATACGTTATACGTTATACGTTATACGTTATACGTTATACGTTATACGTTATACGTTATACGTTATACGTTATACGTTATACGTTGTACGTTATACGTTATACGTTATACGTTGTACGTTATACGTTATACGTTATACGTTATTCGTTATACGTTATACGTTATACATTACATGTTATACGTTATACGTTATACGTTATTCGTTATACGTTATACGTTATACGTTATACGTTATACGTTATACGTTATACGTCATACGTTATACGTTATTCGTAATACGTTACACGTGATACGTTATACGTTGTACGTTATACGTTATACGTTATACGTTATAAGTTACACGTTATACGTCATAGGTTATACGTTATACGTTATACGTTATACGTTATACGTTATACGTTATACGTTATACGTTATACGTTATACGTTATACGTTATACGTTATACGTTATGCGTTATACGTTATACGTTATGCGTTATACGCTATACGTTATACGTTATACGTTATACGTTATACGTTATACGTTATACGTTATACGTTATACGTTATACGTTATACGTTATACGTTATACGTTGTACGTTATACGTTATACGTTATACGTTATTCGTTATACGTTATACGTTATACGTTATACGTTATACGTTGTACGTTATACGTTATACGTTATACGTTATTCGTTATACGTTATACGTTATACATTACATGTTATACGTTATACGTTATACGTTATACGTTATACGTTATACGTTATACGTCATACGTTATACGTTATTCGTAATACGTTATACGTGATACGTTATACGTTGTACGTTATACGTTATACGTTATACGTTATAAGTTATACGTTATACGTCATAGGTTATACGCTATACGTTATACGTTATACGTTATACGTTATACGTTATACGTTATACGTTATACGATATACGTTATACGTTATACGTTGTACGTAATACGTTGTACGTTATACGTTATACGTTATACGTTATAAGTTATACGTTATACGTCATAGGTTATACGCTATACGTTATACGTTATACGTTATACGTTATACGTTATACGTTATACGTTATGCGTTATACGTTATACGTTATGCGTTATACGTTATACGTTATACGTTATACGTTATACGTTATACGTTATACGTTATACGTTATACGTTATACGTTATACGTTATACGTTATACGTTATACGTTATACGTTATACGTTATACGTTATACGTTATTCGTTATACGTTATACGTTATACATTACATGTTATACGTTATACGTTATACGTTATACGTTATACGTTATACGTTATACGTCATACGTTATACGTTATTCGTAATACGTTATACGTGATACGTTATACGTTGTACGTTATACGTTATACGTTATACGTTATAAGTTATACGTTATACGTCATAGGTTATACGCTATACGTTATACGTTATACGTTATACGTTATACGTTATACGTTATACGTTATACGTTATACGTTATACGTTAAACGTTACACGTTATACGTTATACGTTATACGTTATACGTTATACGTTATACGTTATACGTTATACGTTATACGTTATACGTTATACGTTATACGTTATACGTTATACGTTATACGTTATACGTTATACGTTATACGTTATACGTTATACGCTATACGTTATACGTTATACGTTATACGTTATGCGTTATAGGATATACGTTATACGTTATACGTTGTACGTTATACGTTATACGTTATACGTTATACGTTATACGTTATACGTTATACGTTATACGTTATACGTTATACGTTATACGTTATACGTTATACGTTATACGTTATACGTTATACGTTATACGTTATACGTTATACGTTATACGTTATACGTTATACGTTATACGTTATACGCTATACGTTATACGTTATACGTTATACGTTATACGTTATGCGTTATAGGATATACGTTATACGTTATACGTTGTACGTTATACGTTATACGTTATACGTTATATGTTATACGTCATGCGATATACGTTATACGTTATTCGTTATACGGTATACGTTAAACGTTGTACGTTATACGTTATACGTTATACGTTATACGTTATACGTTGGACGTTGTACGTTATACGTTATACGTTATACGCTATACGTTATACGTTATACGTTATACGTTATACGTTATACTTTATACGTTATACGTTATACGTTATACGTCATACGTTATACGTTATACGTTATACGTTACACGTTATACGTTATACATTATACTGTATACGTTATACGTTATACGTTATACGTTATACGTTATACGTTATACGTTATACGTTATACGTTATACGTTATACGTTATACGTTATACGTTATACGTTATACGTTATACGTTATACGTTATACGTTATACGTTATACGTTATACGTTATACGTTATACGTTATACGTTATGCGTTATAGGATATACGTTATACGTTATACGTTGTACGTTATACGTTATACGTTATACGTTATACGTTATACGTTATACGTTATACGTTATACGTTATACGTTATACGTTATACGTTATACGTTATACGTTATACGTTATACGTTATTAGTTATACGTTATACGTTATACGTTATACGTCATAGGTTATGCGTTATACGTTATGCGTTATACGTTATACGTTATACGTTATACGTTATACGTTATACGTTATACGTCATAGGTTATACGTTATACGTTATACGTTATACGTTATACGTTATACGTTATACGTTATACGTTATTCGTTATACGTTATACATTATACGTTATACGTTATACGTTATACGTTATACGTTATACGTTATACGTTATACGTTATACGTTATACGTTATACGTTATACGTTATACGTTATACGTTATACGTTATACGTTATACGTTATACGTTATACGTTATACGTTATACGTTATACGTCCTACGATATTCGTTATACGTTATACGTTATTAGTGATACGTTATACGTTATACGTTATACGTTATACGTTATACGTTATACGTTATACGTTATACGTTATACGTTATACGTTATACGTTATACGTTATACGTTATACGTTATACGTTATACGTTATACGTTATACGTTATACGTTATACGTTATACGTTATACTTTATACGTTATACGTTATAGGTCATACGTTATACGTTATGCGTTATACGTTATGCGTTATACGTTATACGTTATACGTTTTACGTTATACGTTATACGTTATACGTTATACGTTATACGTTATACGTTATACGTTATACGTTATACGTTATACGTTATACGTTATACGTTATACGTTATACGTTATTCGTTATACGTTATACATTATACGTTATACGTTATACGTTATACGTTATACGTTATACGTTATACGTTATACGTTATACGTTATACGTTATACGTTTTACGTTATACGTTATACGTTATACGTTATACGTTATACGTTATACGTTATACGTTATACGTTATACGTTATACGTTATACGTTATACGTTATACGTTATACGTTATACGTTATACGTTATACGTTATACGTTATACGTTATTCGTTATACGTTATACGTTATACATTACATGTTATACGTTATACGTTATACGTTATACGTTATACGTTATACGTTATACGTTATACGTTATTAGTTATACGTTATACGTTATACGTTATACGTCATAGGTTATACGTTATACGTTATGCGTTATACGTTATACGTTATACGTTATACGTTATACGTTATACGTTATACGTCATAGGTTATACGTTATACGTTATACGTTATACGTTATACGTTATACGTTATACGTTATACGTTATACGTTATACGTTATGCGTTATACGTTATACGTTATACGTCATAGGTTATACGTTATACGTTATACGTTATACGTTATACGTTATACGTTATACGTTATACGTTATACGTTATACGTTATACGTTATACGTTATACGTTATACGTTATACGTTATACGTTATACGTTATACGTTATACGTTATTAGTTATACGTTATGCGTTATACGTTATACATCATAGATTATGCGTTATACGTTATGCGTTATACGTTATACGTTATACGTTATACGTTATACGTTATACGTTATACGTCATAGGTTATACGTTATACGTTATATGTTATACGTTATACGTTATACGTTATACATTATACGTTATACGTTATACGTTATACGTTATACGTTATACGTTATACGTTATACGTTATACGTTATACGTTATACGTTATACGTTATACGTTATACGTTATACGTTATACGTTGTACGTTATACGTTATACGTTATACGTTGTACGTTATACGTTATACGTTATACGTTATTCGTTATACGTTATACGTTATACATTACATGTTATACGTTATACGTTATACGTTATTCGTTATACGTTATACGTTATACGTTATACGTTATACGTTATACGTCATACGTTATACGTTATTCGTAATACGTTACACGTGATACGTTATACGTTGTACGTTATACGTTATACGTTATACGTTATAAGTTATACGTTATACGTCATAGGTTATACGTTATACGTTATACGTTATACGTTATACGTTATACGTTATACGTTATACGTTATACGTTATACGTTATACGTTATACGTTATACGTTATGCGTTATACGTTATACGTTATGCGTTATACGCTATACGTTATACGTTATACGTTATACGTTATACGTTATACGTTATACGTTATACGTTATACGTTATACGTTATACGTTATACGTTATACGTTGTACGTTATACGTTATACGTTATACGTTATTCGTTATACGTTATACGTTATACGTTATACGTTATACGTTGTACGTTATACGTTATACGTTATACGTTATTCGTTATACGTTATACGTTATACATTACATGTTATGCGTTATACGTTATACGTTATACGTTATACGTTATACGTTATACGTCATACGTTATACGTTATTCGTAATACGTTATACGTGATACGTTATACGTTGTACGTTATACGTTATACGTTATACGTTATAAGTTATACGTTATACGTCATAGGTTATACGCTATACGTTATACGTTATACGTTATACGTTATACGTTATACGTTATACGTTATACGATATACGTTATACGTTATACGTTGTACGTAATACGTTGTACGTTATACGTTATACGTTATACGTTATAAGTTATACGTTATACGTCATAGGTTATACGCTATACGTTATACGTTATACGTTATACGTTATACGTTATACGTTATACGTTATGCGTTATACGTTATACGTTATGCGTTATACGTTATACGTTATACGTTATACGTTATACGTTATACGTTATACGTTATACGTTATACGTTATACGTTATACGTTATACGTTATACGTTATACGTTATACGTTATACGTTATACGTTATACGTTATACGTTATACGTTATACGTTATACGTTATACGTTATACGTTATACGTTATACGTTATACGTTATACGTCATTAGTTATACGTTATACGTTATACGTTATACGTCATAGGTTATACGTTATACGTTATGCGTTATACGTTATACGTTATACGTTATACGTTATACGTTATACGTTATACGTCATAGGTTATACGTTATACGTTATACGTTATACGTTATACGTCATAAGTTATACGTTATACGTTATACGTTATACGTTATACGTTATACGTTATACGTTATACGTTATACGTTATACGTTATACGTTATACGTTATACGTTATACGTTATACGTTATACGTTATACGTTATACGTTATACGTTATACGTTATACGTTATACGTTATACGTTTTACGTTTTACGTTATACGTTATACGTTATACGTTATACGTTATACGTTATACGTTGTACGTTATACGTTATACGTTATACGTTATACGTTATACGTTATACGTTATACATTACATGTTATACGTTATACGTTATACGTCATACGTTATACGTTATGCGTTATACGTTATACGTTATACTTTATACGTTATACGTTATACGTTATACGTCATACGTTATACGTTATTCGTAATACGTTATACGTGATACGTTATACGTTGTACGTTATACGTTATACGTTATACGTTATAAGTTATACGTTATACGTCATAGGTTATACGTTATACGTTATACGTTATACGTTATACGTTATACGTTATACGTTATACGTTATGCGTTATACGTTATACGTTATGCGTTATACGTTATACGTTATACGTTATACGTTATACGTTATACGTTATACGTTATACGTTATACGTTATACGTTATACGTTATACGTTATACGTTATACGTTATACGTTATACGTTATACGTTATACGTTTTACGTTATACGTTATACGTTATACGTTATACGTTATACGTTATACGTTATACGTTATACGTTATACGTTATACGTTATACGTTATACGTTATACGTTATACGTTATACGTTATACGTTACACGTTATACGTTACACGTTATACGTTATACGTTATACGTTATACGTTATACGTTATACGTTATACGTTATACGTTATACGTTATACGTTATACGTTATACGTTATACGCTATACGTTATACGTTATACGTTATACGTTATGCGTTATAGGATATACGTTATACGTAATACGTTGTACGTTATACGTTATACGTTATACGTTATTCGTTATATGTTATACGTCATGCGATATACGTTATACGTTATTCGTTATACGGTATACGTTAAACGTTGTACGTTATACGTTATACGTTATACGTTATACGTTATACGTTGGACGTTGTACGTTATACGTTATACGTTATACGCTATACGTTATACGTTATACGTTATACGTTATACGTTATACGTTATACGTTATACGTTATACGTTATACGTTATACGTTATACGTTATACGTTATACGTTATACGTTACACGTTATACGTTATACATTATACTGTATACGTTATACGTTATACGTTATACGTTATACGTTATACGTTATACGTTATACGTTATACGTTATACGTTATACGTTATACGTTATACGTTATACGTTAAACGTTATACGTTATACGTTATACGTTATACGTTATACGTTATACGTTATACGTTATACGTTATACGTTATACGTTATACGTTATACGTTATACGTTATACGTTATACGTTATACGTTATACGTTATACGTTATACGTTATACGTTATACGTTATACGCTATACGTTATACGTTATACGTTATACGTTATGCGTTATAGGATATACGTTATACGTTATACGTTGTACGTTATACGTTATACGTTATACGTTATACGTTATACGTTATACGTTATACGTTATACGTTATACGTTATACGTTATACGTTATACGTTATACGTTATACGTTATACGTTATACGTTATACGTTATACGTTATACGTTATACGTTATACGTTATACGCTATACGTTATACGTTATACGTTATACGTTATACGTTATGCGTTATAGGATATACGTTATACGTTATACGTTGTACGTTATACGTTATACGTTATACGTTATATGTTATACGTCATGCGATATACGTTATACGTTATTCGTTATACGGTATACGTTAAACGTTGTACGTTATACGTTATACGTTATACGTTATACGTTATACGTTGGACGTTGTACGTTATACGTTATACGTTATACGCTATACGTTATACGTTATACGTTATACGTTATACGTTATACTTTATACGTTATACGTTATACGTTATACGTCATACGTTATACGTTATACGTTATACGTTACACGTTATACGTTATACATTATACTGTATACGTTATACGTTATACGTTATACGTTATACGTTATACGTTATACGTTATACGTTATACGTTATACGTTATACGTTATACGTTATACGTTATACGTTATACGTTATACGTTATACGTTATACGTTATACGTTATACGTTATACGTTATACGTTATACGTTATGCGTTATAGGATATACGTTATACGTTATACGTTGTACGTTATACGTTATACGTTATACGTTATATGTTATACGTCATGCGATATACGTTATACGTTATTCGTTATACGGTATACGTTAAACGTTGTACGTTATACGTTTACGTTATACGTTATACGTTATACGTTGGACGTTATACGTTATACGTTATACGTTATACGTTATACGTTATACGTTGTATTATACGTTATACGTTATACGTTATGTGTTATAGGATATACGTTTTACGTTATACGTTGTACGTTATACGTCATACGTTATACGTTATACGTTATACGTTATACGTTATACGTGATACGTTAAACGTTGTACGTTATACGTTATACGTTATACGTTATACGTTATACGTTATACGTTATACGTTATGCGTTATAGGTTATACGTTATACGTTATACGTTATACGTTATACGTTATACGTTATACGTTATACGTTATACGTTATACGTTATACGTTATACGTTATACGTTATACTGTATACGTTATACGTTATACGTTATACGTTATACGTTATACATTATACGTTATACGTTGAACGTTGTACGATATACGTTATACGTTATACGTTGTACGTTATACGTTATAAGTTATACGTTATACGTCATAGGTTATACGTTATACGTTATACGTTATACGTTATACGTTATACGTTATACGTTATACGTTATACGTTATACGTTATACGTTATACGTTATACGTTATGCGTTATACGTTATACGTTATGCGTTATACGCTATACGTTATACGTTATACGTTATACGTTATACGTTATACGTTATACGTTATACGTTATACGTTATACGTTATACGTTATACGTTATACGTTGTACGTTATACGTTATACGTTATACGTTATTCGTTATACGTTATACGTTATACGTTATACGTTATACGTTGTACGTTATACGTTATACGTTATACGTTATTCGTTATACGTTATACGTTATACATTACATGTTATACGTTATACGTTATACGTTATACGTTATACGTTATACGTTATACGTTATACGTCATACGTTATACGTTATTCGTAATACGTTATACGTGATACGTTATACGTTGTACGTTATACGTTATACGTTATACGTTATAAGTTATACGTTATACGTCATAGGTTATACGCTATACGTTATACGTTATACGTTATACGTTATACGTTATACGTTATACGATATACGTTATACGTTATACGTTGTACGTAATACGTTGTACGTTATACGTTATACGTTATACGTTATAAGTTATACGTTATACGTCTTAGGTTATACGCTATACGTTATACGTTATACGTTATACGTTATACGTTATACGTTATACGTTATACGTTATGCGTTATACGTTATACGTTATGCGTTATACGTTATACGTTATACGTTATACGTTATACGTTATACGTTATACGTTATACGTTATACGTTATACGTTATACGTTATACGTTATACGTTATACGTTATACGTTATACGTTATACGTTATACGTTATACGTTATACGTTATACGTTATACGTTATACGTTATACGTTATACGTTATACGTTATACGTTGTACGTTATTAGTTATACGTTATACGTTATACGTTATACGTCATAGGTTATACGTTATACGTTATGCGTTATACGTTATACGTTATACGTTATACGGTATACGTTAAACGTTGTACGTTATACGTTTACGTTATACGTTATACGTTATACGCTGGACGTTATACGTTATACGTTATACGTTATACGTTATACGTTATACGTTATACGTTGTATTATACGTTATACGTTATACGTTATGTGTTATAGGATATACGTTTTACGTTATACGTTGTACGTTATACGTCATACGTTATACATTATACGTTATACGTTCTACGTTATACGTTATACGTTAAACGTTGTACGTTATACGTTATACGTTATACGTTATACGTTATACGTTATACGTTATACGTTATACGTTATGCGTTATACGTTATACGTTATACGTTATACGTTATACGTTATACGTTATACGTTATACGTTATACGTTATACGTTATACGTTATACGTTATACTGTATACGTTATACGTTATACGTTATACGTTATACGTTATACATTATACGTTATACGTTGAACGTTGTACGATATACGTTATACGTTATACGTTGTACGTTATACGTTATACGTTATACGTTATTCGTTATACGTTATACGTTATACGTTGTACGTTATACGTTATACGTCATACGTTACACGTTATACGTTATACATTATACTGTATACGTTATACGTTATACGTTATACGTTATACGTTATACGTTATACGTTATACGTTATACGTTATACGTTATACGGTATACGTTATACGTTATACGTTATACGTTATACGTTATACGTTATACGTTATACGTTATACGTTATGCGTTATAGGATATACGTTATACGTTATACGTTGTACGTTATACGTTATACGTTATACGTTATATGTTATACGTCATGCGATATACGTTATACGTTATTCGTTATACGGTATACGTTAAACGTTGTACGTTATACGTTTACGTTATACGTTATACGTTATACGTTGGACGTTATACGTTATACGTTATACGTTATACGTTATACGTTATACGTTGTATTATACGTTATACGTTATACGTTATGTGTTATAGGATATACGTTTTACGTTATACGTTGTACGTTATACGTCATACGTTATACGTTATACGTTATACGTTCTACGTTATACGTTATACGTTAAACGTTGTACGTTATACGTTATACGTTATACGTTATACGTTATACGTTATACGTTATACGTTATGCGTTATACGTTATACGTTATACGTTATACGTTATACGTTATACGTTATACGTTATACGTTATACGTTATACGTTATACGTTATACGTTATACGTTGTACGTTACACGTTATACGTTACACGTTATACGTTATACATTATACTGCATACGTTATACGTTATACGTTATACGTTATACATTATACGTTGAACGTTGTACGATATACGTTATACGTTATACGTTATACGTTATACGTTATACGTTATACGTTATACGTTATACGTTATACGTTATACGTTATACGTTATACGTTATACGTTATACGTTATACGTTATACGTTATACGTTATACGTTATACGTTATACGTTATACGTTATACGTTATACGTTATACGTTATACGTTATACGTTATACGTTATACGTTATACGTTATACGTTATACGTTATACGTTATACGTTGTACGTTACACGTTATACGTTACACGTTATACGTTATACATTATACGTTATACGTTGAACGTTGTACGATATACGTTATACGTTATACGTTATACGTTATACGTTATACGTTATACGTTATACGTTATACGTTATACGTTGTACGTTATACGTTATACGTTAGACGCTATACGTTATACGTTATACGTTATACGTTATACGTTATACGTTATACGTTATGCGTTATAGGATATACGTTATACGTTATACGTTGTACGTTATACGTCATACGTTATACGTTATACGTTATACGTTGTACGTTATACGTTCTACGTTATACGTTATACGTTAAACGTTGTACGTTATACGTTATACGTCATACGTTATACGTTATACGTTATACGTTATACGTTATACGTTATACGTTATACGTTCTACGTAATACGTTATACGTTAAACGTTGTACGTTATACGTTATACGTTATACGTTATACGTTATACGTTATACGTTAGGCGTTATACGTTATACGTTATACGTTATACGTTATATGTTATACGTTATACGTTATACGTTATACGTTATACGTTATACGTTATACGTTGTACGTTAAACGTTGTACGTTATACGTTATACGTTATACGTTATACGTTATACGTTATACGTTATACGTTATTAGTTATACGTTATACGTTATACGTTATACGTCATAGGTTATGCGTTATACGTTATACGTTATACGTTATACGTTATACGTTATACGTTATACGTTATGCGTTATAGGATATACGTTATACGTTATACGTTATACGTTATACGTTATACGTTATACGTTATACGTTATACGTTATACGTTATACGTTATACGTTATTAGTTATACGTTATACGTTATACGTTATACGTCATAGGTTATACGTTATACGTTATGCGTTATACGTTATACGTTACACGTTATACGTTATACGTTATACGTTATACGTCATAGGTTATACGTTATACGTCATAGGTTATACGTTATACGTTATACGTTATACGTTATACGTTATACGTTATACGTTATACGTTATACGTTATACGTTATACGTTATATGTTATACGTTATACGTTATACGTTATACTTTATACGTTATACGTTATAGGTCATACGTTATAAGTTATACGTTATACGTCATAGGTTATACGTTATACGTTATACGTTATACGTTATTAGTTATACGTTATACGTTATACGTTATACGTCATAGGTTATGCGTTATACGTTATACGTTATACGTTATACGTTATACGTTATACGTTATACGTCATAGGTTATACGTTATACGTTATACGTTATACGTTATACGTTATACGTTATACATTATACGTTATACGTTATACGTCATACGTTATACGTTATTCGTAATACGTTATACGTGATACATTATACGTTGTACGTTATACGTTATAAGTTATACGTTATACGTCATAGGTTATACGTTATACGTTATACGTTATACGTTATTAGTTATACGTTATACGTTATACGTTATACGTCATAGGTTATGCGTTATACGTTATGCGTTATACGTTATACGTTATACGTTATACGTTATACGTTATACGTTATACGTCATAGGTTATACGTTATACGTTATACGTTATACGTTATACGTTATACGTTATACGTTATACGTTATACGTTATACGTTACACGTTATTCGTTACACGTTATACGTTATACGTTATACGTTATACGTTATACGTTATACGTTATACGTTATACGTTATATGTTATACGTTATACGTTATACGTTATACGTTATACGTTATACGTTATACGTTATACGTTATACGTTATACGTTATTAGTTATACGTTATACGTTATACGTTATACGTCATAGGTTATGCGTTATACGTTATGCGTTATACGTTATACGTTATACGTTATACGTTATACGTTATACGTTATACGTCATAGGTTATACGTTATACGTTATACGTTATACGTTATACGTTATACGTTATACGTTATACGTTATTCGTTATACGTTATACATTATACGTTATACGTTATACGTTATACGTTATACGTTATACGTTATACGTTATACGTTATACGTTATACGTTATACGTTATACGTTATACGTTATACGTTATACGTTATACGTTATACGTTATACGTTATACGTTATACGTTATACGTCCTACGATATTCGTTATACGTTATACGTTATTAGTGATACGTTATACGTTATACGTTATACGTTATACGTTATACGTTATACGTTATACGTTATACGTTATACGTTATACGTTATACGTTATACGTTATACGTTATACGTTATACGTTATACGTTATACGTTATACGTTATACTTTATACGTTATACGTTATAGGTCATACGTTATACGTTATGCGTTATACGTTATGCGTTATACGTTATACGTTATACGTTTTACGTTATACGTTATACGTTATACGTTATACGTTATACGTTATACGTTATACGTTATACGTTATACGTTATACGTTATACGTTATACGTTATACGTTATACGTTATTCGTTATACGTTATACATTATACGTTATACGTTATACGTTATACGTTATACGTTATACGTTATACGTTATACGTTATACGTTATACGTTATACGTTTTACGTTATACGTTATACGTTATACGTTATACGTTATACGTTATACGTTATACGTTATACGTTATACGTTATACGTTATACGTTATACGTTATACGTTATACGTTATACGTTATACGTTATACGTTATACGTTATTCGTTATACGTTATACGTTATACATTACATGTTATACGTTATACGTTATACGTTATACGTTATACGTTATACGTTATACGTTATACGTTATTAGTTATACGTTATACGTTATACGTTATACGTCATAGGTTATACGTTATACGTTATGCGTTATACGTTATACGTTATACGTTATACGTTATACGTTATACGTTATACGTCATAGGTTATACGTTATACGTTATACGTTATACGTTATACGTTATACGTTATACGTTATACGTTATACGTTATACGTTATACGTTATGCGTTATACGTTATACGTTATACGTCATAGGTTATACGTTATACGTTATACGTTATACGTTATACGTTATACGTTATACGTTATACGTTATACGTTATACGTTATACGTTATACGTTATACGTTATACGTTATACGTTATACGTTATACGTTATACGTTATACGTTATTAGTTATACGTTATACGTTATACGTTATACATCATAGATTATGCGTTATACGTTATGCGTTATACGTTATACGTTATACGTTATACGTTATACGTTATACGTTATACGTCATAGGTTATACGTTATACGTTATATGTTATACGTTATACGTTATACGTTATACATTATACGTTATACGTTATACGTTATACGTTATACGTTATACGTTATACGTTATACGTTATACGTTATACGTTATACGTTATACGTTATACGTTATACGTTATACGTTGTACGTTATACGTTATACGTTATACGTTGTACGTTATACGTTATACGTTATACGTTATTCGTTATACGTTATACGTTATACATTACATGTTATACGTTATACGTTATACGTTATTCGTTATACGTTATACGTTATACGTTATACGTTATACGTTATACGTCATACGTTATACGTTATTCGTAATACGTTACACGTGATACGTTATACGTTGTACGTTATACGTTATACGTTATACGTTATAAGTTATACGTTATACGTCATAGGTTATACGTTATACGTTATACGTTATACGTTATACGTTATACGTTATACGTTATACGTTATACGTTATACGTTATACGTTATACGTTATACGTTATGCGTTATACGTTATACGTTATGCGTTATACGCTATACGTTATACGTTATACGTTATACGTTATACGTTATACGTTATACGTTATACGTTATACGTTATACGTTATACGTTATACGTTATACGTTGTACGTTATACGTTATACGTTATACGTTATTCGTTATACGTTATACGTTATACGTTATACGTTATACGTTGTACGTTATACGTTATACGTTATACGTTATTCGTTATACGTTATACGTTATACATTACATGTTATACGTTATACGTTATACGTTATACGTTATACGTTATACGTTATACGTCATACGTTATACGTTATTCGTAATACGTTATACGTGATACGTTATACGTTGTACGTTATACGTTATACGTTATACGTTATAAGTTATACGTTATACGTCATAGGTTATACGCTATACGTTATACGTTATACGTTATACGTTATACGTTATACGTTATACGTTATACGATATACGTTATAAGTCATACCTTATACGTGATACGTTGTACGTTGTACGTCATACGTTATACGTTATACGTTATGCGTTATACGTTATACGTTATACGTTATACGTTATACGTTATACGTTATACGTTATACGTTATACGTTATACGTAATAGGTCATACCTTATACGTGATACGTTGTACGTTATACGTTATACGTTATTCGTTATACGTTATACGTTATACGTTATACGTTATACGTTATACGTTATACGTTATACGTTATACGTTATACGTTATACGTTATTAGTTATACGTTATACGTTATACGTTATACGTCATAGGTTATACGTTATACGTTATGCGTTATACGTTATACGTTACACGTTATACGTTATACGTTATACGTTATACGTCATAGGTTATACGTTATACGTCATAGGTTATACGTTATACGTTATACGTTATACGTTATACGTTATACGTTATACGTTATACGTTATACGTTATACGTTATACGTTATACGTCATAGGTTATACGTTATACGTTATGCGTTATACGTTATACGTTACACGTTATACGTTATACGTTATACGTTATACGTCATAGGTTATACGTTATACGTCATAGGTTATACGTTATACGTTATACGTTATACGTTATACGTTATACGTTATACGTTATACGTTATACGTTATACGTTATACGTTATATGTTATACGTTATACGTTATACGTTATACTTTATACGTTATACGTTATAGGTCATACGTTATAAGTTATACGTTATACGTCATAGGTTATACGTTATACGTTATACGTTATACGTTATTAGTTATACGTTATACGTTATACGTTATACGTCATAGGTTATGCGTTATACGTTATACGTTATACGTTATACGTTATACGTTATACGTTATACGTCATAGGTTATACGTTATACGTTATACGTTATACGTTATACGTTATACGTTATACATTATACGTTATACGTTATACGTCATACGTTATACGTTATTCGTAATACGTTATACGTGATACATTATACGTTGTACGTTATACGTTATAAGTTATACGTTATACGTCATAGGTTATACGTTATACGTTATACGTTATACGTTATTAGTTATACGTTATACGTTATACGTTATACGTCATAGGTTATGCGTTATACGTTATGCGTTATACGTTATACGTTATACGTTATACGTTATACGTTATACGTTATACGTCATAGGTTATACGTTATACGTTATACGTTATACGTTATACGTTATACGTTATACGTTATACGTTATACGTTATACGTTACACGTTATTCGTTACACGTTATACGTTATACGTTATACGTTATACGTTATACGTTATACGTTATACGTTATACGTTATATGTTATACGTTATACGTTATACGTTATACGTTATACGTTATACGTTATACGTTATACGTTATACGTTATACGTTATTAGTTATACGTTATACGTTATACGTTATACGTCATAGGTTATGCGTTATACGTTATGCGTTATACGTTATACGTTATACGTTATACGTTATACGTTATACGTTATACGTCATAGGTTATACGTTATACGTTATACGTTATACGTTATACGTTATACGTTATACGTTATACGTTATTCGTTATACGTTATACATTATACGTTATACGTTATACGTTATACGTTATACGTTATACGTTATACGTTATACGTTATACGTTATACGTTATACGTTATACGTTATACGTTATACGTTATACGTTATACGTTATACGTTATACGTTATACGTTATACGTTATACGTTATACGTCCTACGATATTCGTTATACGTTATACGTTATTAGTGATACGTTATACGTTATACGTTATACGTTATACGTTATACGTTATACGTTATACGTTATACGTTATACGTTATACGTTATACGTTATACGTTATACGTTATACGTTATACGTTATACGTTATACGTTATACGTTATACGTTATACGTTATACTTTATACGTTATACGTTATAGGTCATACGTTATACGTTATGCGTTATACGTTATGCGTTATACGTTATACGTTATACGTTTTACGTTATACGTTATACGTTATACGTTATACGTTATACGTTATACGTTATACGTTATACGTTATACGTTATACGTTATACGTTATACGTTATACGTTATACGTTATTCGTTATACGTTATACATTATACGTTATACGTTATACGTTATACGTTATACGTTATACGTTATACGTTATACGTTATACGTTATACGTTATACGTTTTACGTTATACGTTATACGTTATACGTTATACGTTATACGTTATACGTTATACGTTATACGTTATACGTTATACGTTATACGTTATACGTTATACGTTATACGTTATACGTTATACGTTATACGTTATACGTTATACGTTATTCGTTATACGTTATACGTTATACATTACATGTTATACGTTATACGTTATACGTTATACGTTATACGTTATACGTTATACGTTATACGTTATTAGTTATACGTTATACGTTATACGTTATACGTCATAGGTTATACGTTATACGTTATGCGTTATACGTTATACGTTATACGTTATACGTTATACGTTATACGTTATACGTCATAGGTTATACGTTATACGTTATACGTTATACGTTATACGTTATACGTTATACGTTATACGTTATACGTTATACGTTATACGTTATGCGTTATACGTTATACGTTATACGTCATAGGTTATACGTTATACGTTATACGTTATACGTTATACGTTATACGTTATACGTTATACGTTATACGTTATACGTTATACGTTATACGTTATACGTTATACGTTATACGTTATACGTTATACGTTATACGTTATACGTTATTAGTTATACGTTATACGTTATACGTTATACATCATAGATTATGCGTTATACGTTATGCGTTATACGTTATACGTTATACGTTATACGTTATACGTTATACGTTATACGTCATAGGTTATACGTTATACGTTATATGTTATACGTTATACGTTATACGTTATACATTATACGTTATACGTTATACGTTATACGTTATACGTTATACGTTATACGTTATACGTTATACGTTATACGTTATACGTTATACGTTATACGTTATACGTTATACGTTGTACGTTATACGTTATACGTTATACGTTGTACGTTATACGTTATACGTTATACGTTATTCGTTATACGTTATACGTTATACATTACATGTTATACGTTATACGTTATACGTTATTCGTTATACGTTATACGTTATACGTTATACGTTATACGTTATACGTCATACGTTATACGTTATTCGTAATACGTTACACGTGATACGTTATACGTTGTACGTTATACGTTATACGTTATACGTTATAAGTTATACGTTATACGTCATAGGTTATACGTTATACGTTATACGTTATACGTTATACGTTATACGTTATACGTTATACGTTATACGTTATACGTTATACGTTATACGTTATACGTTATGCGTTATACGTTATACGTTATGCGTTATACGCTATACGTTATACGTTATACGTTATACGTTATACGTTATACGTTATACGTTATACGTTATACGTTATACGTTATACGTTATACGTTATACGTTGTACGTTATACGTTATACGTTATACGTTATTCGTTATACGTTATACGTTATACGTTATACGTTATACGTTGTACGTTATACGTTATACGTTATACGTTATTCGTTATACGTTATACGTTATACATTACATGTTATACGTTATACGTTATACGTTATACGTTATACGTTATACGTTATACGTCATACGTTATACGTTATTCGTAATACGTTATACGTGATACGTTATACGTTGTACGTTATACGTTATACGTTATACGTTATAAGTTATACGTTATACGTCATAGGTTATACGCTATACGTTATACGTTATACGTTATACGTTATACGTTATACGTTATACGTTATACGATATACGTTATACGTTATACGTTGTACGTAATACGTTGTACGTTATACGTTATACGTTATACGTTATACGTTATACGTTATACGTTATACGTTATACGATATACGTTATACGTTATACGTTATACGTTATACGTTATACGTTATACATTATACGTTATACGTTATACGTTATACGTTATACGTTATACGTTATACGTTATACGTTATACGTCATTAGTTATACGTTATACGTTATACGTTATACGTCATAGGTTATACGTTATACGTTATACGTTATACGTTATACGTTATAAGTTATACGTTATACGTCATAGGTTATACGCTATACGTTATACGTTATACGTTATACGTTATACGTTATACGTTATACGTTATACGATATACGTTATACGTTATACGTTGTACGTAATACGTTGTACGTTATACGTTATACGTTATACGTTATAAGTTATACGTTATACGTCATAGGTTATACGCTATACGTTATACGTTATACGTTATACGTTATACGTTATACGTTATACGTTATACGTTATGCGTTATACGTTATACGTTATGCGTTATACGTTATACGTTATACGTTATACGTTATACGTTATACGTTATACGTTATACGTTATACGTTATACGTTATACGTTATACGTTATACGATATACGTTATACGTTATACGTTATACGTTATACGTTATACGTTATACGTTATACGTTATACGTTATACGTTATACGTTATACGTTATACGTTATACGTTATACGTTATACGTTATACGTCATTAGTTATACGTTATACGTTATACGTTATACGTCATAGGTTATACGTTATACGTTATGCGTTATACGTTATACGTTATACGTTATACGTTATACGTTATACGTTATACGTCATAGGTTATACGTTATACGTTATACGTTATACGTTATACGTCATAGGTTATACGTTATACGTTATACGTTATACGTTATACGTTATACGTTATACGTTATACGTTATACGTTATACGTTATACGTTATACGTTATACGTTATACGTTATACGTTATACGTTATACGTTATACGTTATACGTTATACGTTATACGTTATACGTTATACGTTTTACGTTATACGTTATACGTTATACGTTATACGTTATACGTTATACGTTGTACGTTATACGTTATACGTTATACGTTATACGTTATACGTTATACGTTATACATTACATGTTATACGTTATACGTTATACGTCATACGTTATACGTTATGCGTTATACGTTATACGTTATACGTTATACGTTATACGTTATACGTTATACGTCATACGTTATACGTTATTCGTAATACGTTATACGTGATACGTTATACGTTGTACGTTATACGTTATACGTTATACGTTATAAGTTATACGTTATACGTCATAGGTTATACGTTATACGTTATACGTTATACGTTATACGTTATACGTTATACGTTATACGTTATGCGTTATACGTTATACGTTATGCGTTATACGTTATACGTTATACGTTATACGTTATACGTTATACGTTATACGTTATACGTTATACGTTATACGTTATACGTTATACGTTATACGTTATACGTTATACGTTATACGTTTTACGTTATACGTTATACGTTATACGTTATACGTTATACGTTATACGTTATACGTTATACGTTATACGTTATACGTTATACGTTATACGTTATACGTTATACGTTATACGTTATACGTTATACGTTACACGTTATACGTTACACGTTATACGTTATACGTTATACGTTATACGTTATACGTTATACGTTATACGTTATACGTTATACGTTATACGTTATACGTTATACGTTACACGTTATACGTTACACGTTATACGTTATACGTTATACGTTATACGTTATACGTTATACGTTGTACGTTATACGTTATACGTTATACGTTATACGTTATACGTTATACGTTATACATTACATGTTATACGTTATACGTTATACGTCATACGTTATACGTTATGCGTTATACGTTATACGTTATACGTTATACGTTATACGTTATACGTTATACGTCATACGTTATACGTTATTCGTAATACGTTATACGTGATACGTTATACGTTGTACGTTATACGTTATACGTTATACGTTATAAGTTATACGTTATACGTCATAGGTTATACGTTATACGTTATACGTTATACGTTATACGTTATACGTTATACGTTATACGTTATGCGTTATACGTTATACGTTATGCGTTATACGTTATACGTTATACGTTATACGTTATACGTTATACGTTATACGTTATACGTTATACGTTATACGTTATACGTTATACGTTATACGTTATACGTTATACGTTATACGTTATACGTTATACGTTATACGTTATACGTTATACGTTATACGTTATACGTTATACGTTATACGTTATACGTTATACGTTATACGTTATACGTTATACGTTATACGTTATACGTTATACGTTACACGTTATACGTTACACGTTATACGTTATACGTTATACGTTATACGTTATACGTTATACGTTATACGTTATACGTTATACGTTATACGTTATACGTTATACGTTATACGCTATACGTTATACGTTATACGTTATACGTTATGCGTTATAGGATATACGTTATACGTAATACGTTGTACGTTATACGTTATACGTTATACGTTATTCGTTATATGTTATACGTCATGCGATATACGTTATACGTTATTCGTTATACGGTATACGTTAAACGTTGTACGTTATACGTTATACGTTATACGTTATACATTATACGTTGGACGTTGTACGTTATACGTTATACGTTATACGCTATACGTTATACGTTATACGTTATACGTTATACGTTATACGTTATACGTTATACGTTATACGTTATACGTTATACGTTATACGTTATACGTTATACGTTATACGTTACACGTTATACGTTATACATTATACTGTATACGTTATACGTTATACGTTATACGTTATACGTTATACGTTATACGTTATACGTTATACGTTATACGTTATACGTTATACGTTATACGTTATACGTTAAACGTTATACGTTATACGTTATACGTTATACGTTATACGTTATACGTTATACGTTATACGTTATACGTTATACGTTATACGTTATACGTTATACGTTATACGTTATACGTTATACGTTATACGTTATAGTTATACGTTATACGTTATACGTTATACGTTATACGTTATACGTTATACGTTATACGTTATGCGTTATAGGATATACGTTATACGTTATACGTTGTACGTTATACGTTATACGTTATACGTTATACGTTATACGTTATACGTTATACGTTATACGTTATACGTTATACGTTATACGTTATACGTTATACGTTATACGTTATACGTTATACGTTATTAGTTATACGTTATACGTTATACGTTATACGTCATAGGTTATGCGTTATACGTTATGCGTTATACGTTATACGTTATACGTTGTACGTTATACGTTATACGTTATACGTCATAGGTTATACGTTATACGTTATACGTTATACGTTATACGTTATACGTTATACGTTATACGTTATTCGTTATACGTTATACATTATACGTTATACGTTATACGTTATACGTTATACGTTATACGTTATACGTTATACGTTATACGTTATACGTTATACGTTATACGTTATACGTTATACGTTATACGTTATACGTTATACGTTATACGTTATACGTTATACGTTATACGTTATACGTTATACGTTATACGTCCTACGATATTCGTTATACGTTATACGTTATTAGTGATACGTTATACGTTATACGTTATACGTTATACGTTATACGTTATACGTTATACGTTATACGTTATACGTTATACGTTATACGTTATACGTTATACGTTATACGTTATACGTTATACGTTATACGTTATACGTTATACGTTATACGTTATACGTTATACGTTATACGTTATACTTTATACGTTATACGTTATAGGTCATACGTTATACGTTATGCGTTATACGTTATGCGTTGTACGTTATACGTTATACGTTTTACGTTATACGTTATACGTTATACGTTATACGTTATACGTTATACGTTATACGTTATACGTTATACGTTATACGTTATACGTTATACGTTATACGTTATACGTTATTCGTTATACGTTATACATTATACGTTATACGTTATACGTTATACGTTATACGTTATACGTTATACGTTATACGTTATACGTTATACGTTATACGTTTTACGTTATACGTTATACGTTATACGTTATACGTTATACGTTATACGTTATACGTTATACGTTATACGTTATACGTTATACGTTATACGTTATACGTTATACGTTATACGTTATACGTTATACGTTATACGTTATACGTTATTCGTTATACGTTATACGTTATACATTACATGTTATACGTTATACGTTATACGTTATACGTTATACGTTATACGTTATACGTTATACGTTATTAGTTATACGTTATACGTTATACGTTATACGTCATAGGTTATACGTTATACGTTATGCGTTATACGTTATACGTTATACGTTATACGTTATACGTTATACGTTATACGTCATAGGTTATACGTTATACGTTATACGTTATACGTTATACGTTATACGTTATACGTTATACGTTATACGTTATACGTTATGCGTTATACGTTATACGTTATACGTCATAGGTTATACGTTATACGTTATACGTTATACGTTATACGTTATACGTTATACGTTATACGTTATACGTTATACGTTATACGTTATACGTTATACGTTATACGTTATACGTTATACGTTATACGTTATACGTTATACGTTATTAGTTATACGTTATACGTTATACGTTATACATCATAGATTATGCGTTATACGTTATGCGTTATACGTTATACGTTATACGTTATACGTTATACGTTATACGTTATACGTCATAGGTTATACGTTATACGTTATATGTTATACGTTATACGTTATACGTTATACATTATACGTTATACGTTATACGTTATACGTTATACGTTATACGTTATACGTTATACGTTATACGTTATACGTTATACGTTATACGTTATACGTTATACGTTATACGTTGTACGTTATACGTTATACGTTATACGTTGTACGTTATACGTTATACGTTATACGTTATTCGTTATACGTTATACGTTATACATTACATGTTATACGTTATACGTTATACGTTATTCGTTATACGTTATACGTTATACGTTATACGTTATACGTTATACGTTATACGTCATACGTTATACGTTATTCGTAATACGTTACACGTGATACGTTATACGTTGTACGTTATACGTTATACGTTATACGTTATAAGTTACACGTTATACGTCATAGGTTATACGTTATACGTTATACGTTATACGTTATACGTTATACGTTATACGTTATACGTTATACGTTATACGTTATACGTTATACGTTATACGTTATGCGTTATACGTTATACGTTATGCGTTATACGCTATACGTTATACGTTATACGTTATACGTTATACGTTATACGTTATACGTTATACGTTATACGTTATACGTTATACGTTATACGTTATACGTTGTACGTTATACGTTATACGTTATACGTTATTCGTTATACGTTATACGTTATACGTTATACGTTATACGTTGTACGTTATACGTTATACGTTATACGTTATTCGTTATACGTTATACGTTATACATTACATGTTATACGTTATACGTTATACGTTATACGTTATACGTTATACGTTATACGTCATACGTTATACGTTATTCGTAATACGTTATACGTGATACGTTATACGTTGTACGTTATACGTTATACGTTATACGTTATAAGTTATACGTTATACGTCATAGGTTATACGCTATACGTTATACGTTATACGTTATACGTTATACGTTATACGTTATACGTTATACGATATACGTTATACGTTATACGTTGTACGTAATACGTTGTACGTTATACGTTATACGTTATACGTTATAAGTTATACGTTATACGTCATAGGTTATACGCTATACGTTATACGTTATACGTTATACGTTATACGTTATACGTTATACGTTATGCGTTATACGTTATACGTTATGCGTTATACGTTATACGTTATACGTTATACGTTATACGTTATACGTTATACGTTATACGTTATACGTTATACGTTATACGTTATACGTTATACGTTATACGTTATACGTTATACGTTATACGTTATACGTTATTCGTTATACGTTATACGTTATACATTACATGTTATACGTTATACGTTATACGTTATACGTTATACGTTATACGTTATACGTCATACGTTATACGTTATTCGTAATACGTTATACGTGATACGTTATACGTTGTACGTTATACGTTATACGTTATACGTTATAAGTTATACGTTATACGTCATAGGTTATACGCTATACGTTATACGTTATACGTTATACGTTATACGTTATACGTTATACGTTATACGTTATACGTTATACGTTAAACGTTACACGTTATACGTTATACGTTATACGTTATACGTTATACGTTATACGTTATACGTTATACGTTATACGTTATACGTTATACGTTATACGTTATACGTTATACGTTATACGTTATACGTTATACGTTATACGTTATACGTTATACGCTATACGTTATACGTTATACGTTATACGTTATGCGTTATAGGATATACGTTATACGTTATACGTTGTACGTTATACGTTATACGTTATACGTTATACGTTATACGTTATACGTTATACGTTATACGTTATACGTTATACGTTATACGTTATACGTTATACGTTATACGTTATACGTTATACGTTATACGTTATACGTTATACGTTATACGTTATACGTTATACGTTATACGCTATACGTTATACGTTATACGTTATACGTTATACGTTATGCGTTATAGGATATACGTTATACGTTATACGTTGTACGTTATACGTTATACGTTATACGTTATATGTTATACGTCATGCGATATACGTTATACGTTATTCGTTATACGGTATACGTTAAACGTTGTACGTTATACGTTATACGTTATACGTTATACGTTATACGTTGGACGTTGTACGTTATACGTTATACGTTATACGCTATACGTTATACGTTATACGTTATACGTTATACGTTATACTTTATACGTTATACGTTATACGTTATACGTCATACGTTATACGTTATACGTTATACGTTACACGTTATACGTTATACATTATACTGTATACGTTATACGTTATACGTTATACGTTATACGTTATACGTTATACGTTATACGTTATACGTTATACGTTATACGTTATACGTTATACGTTATACGTTATACGTTATACGTTATACGTTATACGTTATACGTTATACGTTATACGTTATACGTTATGCGTTATAGGATATACGTTATACGTTATACGTTGTACGTTATACGTTATACGTTATACGTTATACGTTATACGTTATACGTTATACGTTATACGTTATACGTTATACGTTATACGTTATACGTTATACGTTATACGTTATACGTTATTAGTTATACGTTATACGTTATACGTTATACGTCATAGGTTATGCGTTATACGTTATGCGTTATACGTTATACGTTATACGTTATACGTTATACGTTATACGTTATACGTCATAGGTTATACGTTATACGTTATACGTTATACGTTATACGTTATACGTTATACGTTATACGTTATTCGTTATACGTTATACATTATACGTTATACGTTATACGTTATACGTTATACGTTATACGTTATACGTTATACGTTATACGTTATACGTTATACGTTATACGTTATACGTTATACGTTATACGTTATACGTTATACGTTATACGTTATACGTTATACGTTATACGTTATACGTTATACGTCCTACGATATTCGTTATACGTTATACGTTATTAGTGATACGTTATACGTTATACGTTATACGTTATACGTTATACGTTATACGTTATACGTTATACGTTATACGTTATACGTTATACGTTATACGTTATACGTTATACGTTATACGTTATACGTTATACGTTATACGTTATACGTTATACGTTATACGTTATACTTTATACGTTATACGTTATAGGTCATACGTTATACGTTATGCGTTATACGTTATGCGTTATACGTTATACGTTATACGTTTTACGTTATACGTTATACGTTATACGTTATACGTTATACGTTATACGTTATACGTTATACGTTATACGTTATACGTTATACGTTATACGTTATACGTTATACGTTATTCGTTATACGTTATACATTATACGTTATACGTTATACGTTATACGTTATACGTTATACGTTATACGTTATACGTTATACGTTATACGTTATACGTTTTACGTTATACGTTATACGTTATACGTTATACGTTATACGTTATACGTTATACGTTATACGTTATACGTTATACGTTATACGTTATACGTTATACGTTATACGTTATACGTTATACGTTATACGTTATACGTTATACGTTATTCGTTATACGTTATACGTTATACGTTATACATTACATGTTATACGTTATACGTTATACGTTATACGTTATACGTTATACGTTATACGTTATACGTTATTAGTTATACGTTATACGTTATACGTTATACGTCATAGGTTATACGTTATACGTTATGCGTTATACGTTATACGTTATACGTTATACGTTATACGTTATACGTTATACGTCATAGGTTATACGTTATACGTTATACGTTATACGTTATACGTTATACGTTATACGTTATACGTTATACGTTATACGTTATGCGTTATACGTTATACGTTATACGTCATAGGTTATACGTTATACGTTATACGTTATACGTTATACGTTATACGTTATACGTTATACGTTATACGTTATACGTTATACGTTATACGTTATACGTTATACGTTATACGTTATACGTTATACGTTATACGTTATACGTTATTAGTTATACGTTATGCGTTATACGTTATACATCATAGATTATGCGTTATACGTTATGCGTTATACGTTATACGTTATACGTTATACGTTATACGTTATACGTTATACGTCATAGGTTATACGTTATACGTTATATGTTATACGTTATACGTTATACGTTATACATTATACGTTATACGTTATACGTTATACGTTATACGTTATACGTTATACGTTATACGTTATACGTTATACGTTATACGTTATACGTTATACGTTATACGTTATACGTTATACGTTGTACGTTATACGTTATACGTTATACGTTGTACGTTATACGTTATACGTTATACGTTATTCGTTATACGTTATACGTTATACATTACATGTTATACGTTATACGTTATACGTTATTCGTTATACGTTATACGTTATACGTTATACGTTATACGTTATACGTCATACGTTATACGTTATTCGTAATACGTTACACGTGATACGTTATACGTTGTACGTTATACGTTATACGTTATACGTTATAAGTTATACGTTATACGTCATAGGTTATACGTTATACGTTATACGTTATACGTTATACGTTATACGTTATACGTTATACGTTATACGTTATACGTTATACGTTATACGTTATACGTTATGCGTTATACGTTATACGTTATGCGTTATACGCTATACGTTATACGTTATACGTTATACGTTATACGTTATACGTTATACGTTATACGTTATACGTTATACGTTATACGTTATACGTTATACGTTGTACGTTATACGTTATACGTTATACGTTATTCGTTATACGTTATACGTTATACGTTATACGTTATACGTTGTACGTTATACGTTATACGTTATACGTTATTCGTTATACGTTATACGTTATACATTACATGTTATGCGTTATACGTTATACGTTATACGTTATACGTTATACGTTATACGTCATACGTTATACGTTATTCGTAATACGTTATACGTGATACGTTATACGTTGTACGTTATACGTTATACGTTATACGTTATAAGTTATACGTTATACGTCATAGGTTATACGCTATACGTTATACGTTATACGTTATACGTTATACGTTATACGTTATACGTTATACGATATACGTTATACGTTATACGTTGTACGTAATACGTTGTACGTTATACGTTATACGTTATACGTTATAAGTTATACGTTATACGTCATAGGTTATACGCTATACGTTATACGTTATACGTTATACGTTATACGTTATACGTTATACGTTATGCGTTATACGTTATACGTTATGCGTTATACGTTATACGTTATACGTTATACGTTATACGTTATACGTTATACGTTATACGTTATACGTTATACGTTATACGTTATACGTTATACGTTATACGTTATACGTTATACGTTATACGTTATACGTTATACGTTATACGTTATACGTTATACGTTATACGTTATACGTTATACGTTATACGTTATACGTTATACGTCATTAGTTATACGTTATACGTTATACGTTATACGTCATAGGTTATACGTTATACGTTATGCGTTATACGTTATACGTTATACGTTATACGTTATACGTTATACGTTATACGTCATAGGTTATACGTTATACGTTATACGTTATACGTTATACGTCATAAGTTATACGTTATACGTTATACGTTATACGTTATACGTTATACGTTATACGTTATACGTTATACGTTATACGTTATACGTTATACGTTATACGTTATACGTTATACGTTATACGTTATACGTTATACGTTATACGTTATACGTTATACGTTATACGTTATACGTTTTACGTTTTACGTTATACGTTATACGTTATACGTTATACGTTATACGTTATACGTTGTACGTTATACGTTATACGTTATACGTTATACGTTATACGTTATACGTTATACATTACATGTTATACGTTATACGTTATACGTCATACGTTATACGTTATGCGTTATACGTTATACGTTATACTTTATACGTTATACGTTATACGTTATACGTCATACGTTATACGTTATTCGTAATACGTTATACGTGATACGTTATACGTTGTACGTTATACGTTATACGTTATACGTTATAAGTTATACGTTATACGTCATAGGTTATACGTTATACGTTATACGTTATACGTTATACGTTATACGTTATACGTTATACGTTATGCGTTATACGTTATACGTTATGCGTTATACGTTATACGTTATACGTTATACGTTATACGTTATACGTTATACGTTATACGTTATACGTTATACGTTATACGTTATACGTTATACGTTATACGTTATACGTTATACGTTTTACGTTATACGTTATACGTTATACGTTATACGTTATACGTTATACGTTATACGTTATACGTTATACGTTATACGTTATACGTTATACGTTATACGTTATACGTTATACGTTATACGTTACACGTTATACGTTACACGTTATACGTTATACGTTATACGTTATACGTTATACGTTATACGTTATACGTTATACGTTATACGTTATACGTTATACGTTATACGTTATACGCTATACGTTATACGTTATACGTTATACGTTATGCGTTATAGGATATACGTTATACGTAATACGTTGTACGTTATACGTTATACGTTATACGTTATTCGTTATATGTTATACGTCATGCGATATACGTTATACGTTATTCGTTATACGGTATACGTTAAACGTTGTACGTTATACGTTATACGTTATACGTTATACGTTATACGTTGGACGTTGTACGTTATACGTTATACGTTATACGCTATACGTTATACGTTATACGTTATACGTTATACGTTATACGTTATACGTTATACGTTATACGTTATACGTTATACGTTATACGTTATACGTTATACGTTATACGTTACACGTTATACGTTATACATTATACTGTATACGTTATACGTTATACGTTATACGTTATACGTTATACGTTATACGTTATACGTTATACGTTATACGTTATACGTTATACGTTATACGTTATACGTTATACGTTAAACGTTATACGTTATACGTTATACGTTATACGTTATACGTTATACGTTATACGTTATACGTTATACGTTATACGTTATACGTTATACGTTATACGTTATACGTTATACGTTATACGTTATACGTTATACGTTATACGTTATACGTTATACGTTATACGCTATACGTTATACGTTATACGTTATACGTTATGCGTTATAGGATATACGTTATACGTTATACGTTGTACGTTATACGTTATACGTTATACGTTATACGTTATACGTTATACGTTATACGTTATACGTTATACGTTATACGTTATACGTTATACGTTATACGTTATACGTTATACGTTATACGTTATACGTTATACGTTATACGTTATACGTTATACGTTATACGCTATACGTTATACGTTATACGTTATACGTTATACGTTATGCGTTATAGGATATACGTTATACGTTATACGTTGTACGTTATACGTTATACGTTATACGTTATATGTTATACGTCATGCGATATACGTTATACGTTATTCGTTATACGGTATACGTTAAACGTTGTACGTTATACGTTATACGTTATACGTTATACGTTATACGTTGGACGTTGTACGTTATACGTTATACGTTATACGCTATACGTTATACGTTATACGTTATACGTTATACGTTATACTTTATACGTTATACGTTATACGTTATACGTCATACGTTATACGTTATACGTTATACGTTACACGTTATACGTTATACATTATACTGTATACGTTATACGTTATACGTTATACGTTATACGTTATACGTTATACGTTATACGTTATACGTTATACGTTATACGTTATACGTTATACGTTATACGTTATACGTTATACGTTATACGTTATACGTTATACGTTATACGTTATACGTTATACGTTATACGTTATGCGTTATAGGATATACGTTATACGTTATACGTTGTACGTTATACGTTATACGTTATACGTTATATGTTATACGTCATGCGATATACGTTATACGTTATTCGTTATACGGTATACGTTAAACGTTGTACGTTATACGTTTACGTTATACGTTATACGTTATACGTTGGACGTTATACGTTATACGTTATACGTTATACGTTATACGTTATACGTTGTATTATACGTTATACGTTATACGTTATGTGTTATAGGATATACGTTTTACGTTATACGTTGTACGTTATACGTCATACGTTATACGTTATACGTTATACGTTATACGTTATACGTGATACGTTAAACGTTGTACGTTATACGTTATACGTTATACGTTATACGTTATACGTTATACGTTATACGTTATGCGTTATAGGTTATACGTTATACGTTATACGTTATACGTTATACGTTATACGTTATACGTTATACGTTATACGTTATACGTTATACGTTATACGTTATACGTTATACTGTATACGTTATACGTTATACGTTATACGTTATACGTTATACATTATACGTTATACGTTGAACGTTGTACGATATACGTTATACGTTATACGTTGTACGTTATACGTTATAAGTTATACGTTATACGTCATAGGTTATACGTTATACGTTATACGTTATACGTTATACGTTATACGTTATACGTTATACGTTATACGTTATACGTTATACGTTATACGTTATACGTTATGCGTTATACGTTATACGTTATGCGTTATACGCTATACGTTATACGTTATACGTTATACGTTATACGTTATACGTTATACGTTATACGTTATACGTTATACGTTATACGTTATACGTTATACGTTGTACGTTATACGTTATACGTTATACGTTATTCGTTATACGTTATACGTTATACGTTATACGTTATACGTTGTACGTTATACGTTATACGTTATACGTTATTCGTTATACGTTATACGTTATACATTACATGTTATACGTTATACGTTATACGTTATACGTTATACGTTATACGTTATACGTTATACGTCATACGTTATACGTTATTCGTAATACGTTATACGTGATACGTTATACGTTGTACGTTATACGTTATACGTTATACGTTATAAGTTATACGTTATACGTCATAGGTTATACGCTATACGTTATACGTTATACGTTATACGTTATACGTTATACGTTATACGATATACGTTATACGTTATACGTTGTACGTAATACGTTGTACGTTATACGTTATACGTTATACGTTATAAGTTATACGTTATACGTCTTAGGTTATACGCTATACGTTATACGTTATACGTTATACGTTATACGTTATACGTTATACGTTATACGTTATGCGTTATACGTTATACGTTATGCGTTATACGTTATACGTTATACGTTATACGTTATACGTTATACGTTATACGTTATACGTTATACGTTATACGTTATACGTTATACGTTATACGTTATACGTTATACGTTATACGTTATACGTTATACGTTATACGTTATACGTTATACGTTATACGTTATACGTTATACGTTATACGTTATACGTTATACGTTATACGTTATACGTTATTAGTTATACGTTATACGTTATACGTTATACGTCATAGGTTATACGTTATACGTTATGCGTTATACGTTATACGTTATACGTTATACGGTATACGTTAAACGTTGTACGTTATACGTTTACGTTATACGTTATACGTTATACGCTGGACGTTATACGTTATACGTTATACGTTATACGTTATACGTTATACGTTATACGTTGTATTATACGTTATACGTTATACGTTATGTGTTATAGGATATACGTTTTACGTTATACGTTGTACGTTATACGTCATACGTTATACATTATACGTTATACGTTCTACGTTATACGTTATACGTTAAACGTTGTACGTTATACGTTATACGTTATACGTTATACGTTATACGTTATACGTTATACGTTATACGTTATGCGTTATACGTTATACGTTATACGTTATACGTTATACGTTATACGTTATACGTTATACGTTATACGTTATACGTTATACGTTATACGTTATACTGTATACGTTATACGTTATACGTTATACGTTATACGTTATACATTATACGTTATACGTTGAACGTTGTACGATATACGTTATACGTTATACGTTGTACGTTATACGTTATACGTTATACGTTATTCGTTATACGTTATACGTTATACGTTGTACGTTATACGTTATACGTCATACGTTACACGTTATACGTTATACATTATACTGTATACGTTATACGTTATACGTTATACGTTATACGTTATACGTTATACGTTATACGTTATACGTTATACGTTATACGGTATACGTTATACGTTATACGTTATACGTTATACGTTATACGTTATACGTTATACGTTATACGTTATGCGTTATAGGATATACGTTATACGTTATACGTTGTACGTTATACGTTATACGTTATACGTTATATGTTATACGTCATGCGATATACGTTATACGTTATTCGTTATACGGTATACGTTAAACGTTGTACGTTATACGTTTACGTTATACGTTATACGTTATACGTTGGACGTTATACGTTATACGTTATACGTTATACGTTATACGTTATACGTTGTATTATACGTTATACGTTATACGTTATGTGTTATAGGATATACGTTTTACGTTATACGTTGTACGTTATACGTCATACGTTATACGTTATACGTTATACGTTCTACGTTATACGTTATACGTTAAACGTTGTACGTTATACGTTATACGTTATACGTTATACGTTATACGTTATACGTTATACGTTATGCGTTATACGTTATACGTTATACGTTATACGTTATACGTTATACGTTATACGTTATACTGTATACGTTATACGTTATACGTTATACGTTATACGTTATACGTTATACGTTATACGTTATACGTTATACGTTATACGTTATACGTTATACGTTGTACGTTACACGTTATACGTTACACGTTATACGTTATACATTATACTGCATACGTTATACGTTATACGTTATACGTTATACATTATACGTTGAACGTTGTACGATATACGTTATACGTTATACGTTATACGTTATACGTTATACGTTATACGTTATACGTTATACGTTATACGTTATACGTTATACGTTATACGTTATACGTTATACGTTATACGTTATACGTTATACGTTATACGTTATACGTTATACGTTATACGTTATACGTTATACGTTATACGTTATACGTTATACGTTATACGTTATACGTTATACGTTATACGTTATACGTTATACGTTATACGTTATACGTTGTACGTTACACGTTATACGTTACACGTTATACGTTATACATTATACGTTATACGTTGAACGTTGTACGATATACGTTATACGTTATACGTTATACGTTATACGTTATACGTTATACGTTATACGTTATACGTTATACGTTGTACGTTATACGTTATACGTTAGACGCTATACGTTATACGTTATACGTTATACGTTATACGTTATACGTTATACGTTATGCGTTATAGGATATACGTTATACGTTATACGTTGTACGTTATACGTCATACGTTATACGTTATACGTTATACGTTGTACGTTATACGTTCTACGTTATACGTTATACGTTAAACGTTGTACGTTATACGTTATACGTCATACGTTATACGTTATACGTTATACGTTATACGTTATACGTTATACGTTATACGTTCTACGTAATACGTTATACGTTAAACGTTGTACGTTATACGTTATACGTTATACGTTATACGTTATACGTTATACGTTAGGCGTTATACGTTATACGTTATACGTTATACGTTATATGTTATACGTTATACGTTATACGTTATACGTTATACGTTATACGTTATACGTTGTACGTTAAACGTTGTACGTTATACGTTATACGTTATACGTTATACGTTATACGTTATACGTTATACGGTATACGTTATACGTTATACGTTATACGTTATACGTTATACGTTATACGTTATACGTTATACGTTATACGTTATGCGTTATACGTTATACGTTATACGTTATACGTTATACGTTATACGTTATACGTTATACTGTATACGTTATACGTTATACGTTATACGTTATACGTTATACGTTATACGTTATACGTTATACGTTATACGGTATACGTTATACGTTATACGTTATACGTTATACGTTATACGTTATACGTTATACGTTATACGTTATGCGTTATAGGATATACGTTATACGTTATACGTTGTACGTTATACGTTATACGTTATACGTTATATGTTATACGTCATGCGATATACGTTATACGTTATTCGTTATACGGTATACGTTAAACGTTGTACGTTATACGTTTACGTTATACGTTATACGTTATACGTTGGACGTTATACGTTATACGTTATACGTTATACGTTATACGTTATACGTTGTATTATACGTTATACGTTATACGTTATGTGTTATAGGATATACGTTTTACGTTATACGTTGTACGTTATACGTCATACGTTATACGTTATACGTTATACGTTCTACGTTATACGTTATACGTTAAACGTTGTACGTTATACGTTATACGTTATACGTTATACGTTATACGTTATACGTTATACGTTATGCGTTATACGTTATACGTTATACGTTATACGTTATACGTTATACGTTATACGTTATACTGTATACGTTATACGTTATACGTTATACGTTATACGTTATACGTTATACGTTATACGTTATACGTTATACGTTATACGTTATACGTTATACGTTATACGTTTTACGTTACACGTTATACGTTACACGTTATACGTTATACATTATACTGCATACGTTATACGTTATACGTTATACGTTATACATTATACGTTGAACGTTGTACGATATACGTTATACGTTATACGTTATACGTTATACGTTATACGTTATACGTTATACGTTATACGTTATACGTTATACGTTATACGTTATACGTTATACGTTATACGTTATACGTTATACGTTATACGTTATACGTTATACGTTATACGTTATACGTTATACGTTATACGTTATACGTTATACGTTATACGTTATACGTTATACGTTATACGTTATACGTTATACGTTATACGTTATACGTTATACGTTATACGTTGTACGTTACACGTTATACGTTACACGTTATACGTTATACATTATACGTTATACGTTGAACGTTGTACGATATACGTTATACGTTATACGTTATACGTTATACGTTATACGTTATACGTTATACGTTATACGTTATACGTTGTACGTTATACGTTATACGTTAGACGCTATACGTTATACGTTATACGTTATACGTTATACGTTATACGTTATACGTTATGCGTTATAGGATATACGTTATACGTTATACGTTGTACGTTATACGTCATACGTTATACGTTATACGTTATACGTTGTACGTTATACGTTCTACGTTATACGTTATACGTTAAACGTTGTACGTTATACGTTATACGTCATACGTTATACGTTATACGTTATACGTTATACGTTATACGTTATACGTTATACGTTATACGTTCTACGTTATACGTTATACGTTAAACGTTGTACGTTATACGTTATACGTTATACGTTATACGTTATACGTTATACGTTATGCGTTATACGTTATACGTTATACGTTATACGTTATACGTTATACGTTATACGTTATACGTTATACGTTATACGTTATACGTTATACGTTGTACGTTAAACGTTGTACGTTATACGTTATACGTTATACGTTATACGTTATACGTTATACGTTATACGTTATACGTTATACGTTATACGTTATACGTTATACGCTATACGTTATACGTTATACGTTATACGTTATGCGTTATAGGATATACGTTATACGTTATACGTTGTACGTTATACGCTATACGTTATACGTTATACGTTATACGTTATGCGTTATAGGATATACGTTATACGTTATACGTTGTACGTTATACGTTATACGTTATACGTTATACGTTATACGTTATACGTTATACGTTATACGTTATACGCTATACGTTATACGTTATACGTTATACGATATACGTTATACGTTATACGTTATACATTATACGTTATACGTTATACGTTATACGTTATACGTTATACGTTATACGTTATACGTTATACGACATACGTTATACGTTATACGTTATACGTTACACGTCATACGTTATACGTTATACGTTATACGTTATACGTCATGCGATATACGTTATACGTTATTCGTTATACGGTATACGTTAAACGTTGTACGTTATACGTTATACGTTATACGTTATACGTTATACGTTATACGTTGGACGTTGTACGTTATACGTTATACGTTATACGCTATACGTTATACGTTATACGTTATACGTTATACGTTATACGTTATACGTTATACGTTATACGTTATACGTTATACGTTATACGTTATACGTTATACGTTATACGTTATACGTTATACGTTATACGTTATACGTTATACGTTATACGTTATACGTTATACGTTATACGTTATACGTTATACGTTATACGTTATACGTTATACGTTATACGTTATACGTTATACGTTATACGTTATACGTTATACGTTATACGCTATACGTTATACGTTATACGTTATACGTTATGCGTTATAGGATATACGTTATACGTTATACGTTGTACGTTATACGTTATACGTTATACGTTATACGTTATACGTTATACGTTATACGTTATACGTTATACGTTATACGTTATACGTTATACGTTATACGTTATACGTTATACGTTATACGTTATACGTTATACGTTATACGTTATACGTTATACGTTATACGTTATACGTTATACGTTATACGTTATACGTTATACGTTATACGTTATGCGTTATAGGATATACGTTATACGTTATACGTTGTACGTTATACGTTATACGTTATACGTTATATGTTATACGTCATGCGATATACGTTATACGTTATTCGTTATACGGTATACGTTAAACGTTGTACGTTATACGTTATACGTTATACGTTATACGTTATACGTTGGACGTTGTATGTTATACGTTATACGTTATACGCTATACGTTATACGTTATACGTTATACGTTATACGTTATACGTTATACGTTATACTTTATACGTTATACGTTATACGTTATACGTCATACGTTATACGTTATACGTTATACGTTACACGTTATACGTTATACATTATACTGTATACGTTATACGTTATACGTTATACGTTATACGTTATACGTTATACGTTATACGTTATACGTTATACGTTATACGTTATACGTTATACGTTATACGTTATACGTTATACGTTATACGTTATACGTTATACGTTATACGTTATACGTTATACGTTATACGTTATACGTTATACGTTATACGTTATGCGTTATAGGATATACGTTATACGTTTTACGTTGTACGTTATACGTTATACGTTATGCGTTATATGTTATACGTCATACGATATACGTTATACGTTATTCGTTATACGGTATACGTTAAACGTTGTACGTTATACGTTTACGTTATACGTTATACGTTATACGTTGGACGTTATACGTTATACGTTATACGTTATACGTTATACGTTATACGTTATACGTTATACGTTGTATTATACGTTATACGTTATACGTTATGTGTTATAGGATATACGTTTTACGTTATACGTTGTACGTTATACGTCATACGTTATACGTTATACGTTATACGTTCTACGTTATACGTTATACGTTAAACGTTGTACGTTATACGTTATACGTTATACGTTATACGTTATACGTTATACGTTATACGTTATGCGTTATACGTTATACGTTATACGTTATACGTTATACGTTATACGTTATACGTTATACGTTATACGTTATACGTTATACGTTATACGTTATACGTTATACTGTATACGTTATACGTTATACGTTATACGTTATACGTTATACATTATACGTTATACGTTGAACGTTGTACGATATACGTTATACGTTATACGTTATACGTTATACGTTGTACGTTATACGTTATACGTCATACGTTATACGTTATACGTTATACGTTATACGTTCTACGTTATACGTTATACGTTAAACGTTGTACGTTATACGTTATACGTTATACGTTATACGTTATACGTTATACGTTATACGTTATACGTTATACGTTATACGTTATACGTTATACCTTATACGTTATACGTTATACGTTATACGTTATACATTATACGTTATACGTTGAACGTTGTACGTTATACGTTATACGTTATACGTTATACGTTATACGTTATACGTTATACGTTATACGTTATACGTTATACGTTATACGTTATACGTTATACGTTATACGTTATACGTTATACGTTATACGTTATACGTTATACGTTATACGTTATACGTTATACGTTATACGTTATACGTTATACGTTATACGTTATACGTTATACGTTATACGTTATACGTTATACGTTATACGTTATACGTTATACGTTATACGTTATACGTTATACGTTATACGTTATACGCTATACGTTATACGTTATACGTTATACGTTATACGTTATGCGTTATAGGATATACGTTATACGTTATACGTTGTACGTTATACGTTATACGTTATACGTTATATGTTATACGTCATGCGATATACGTTATACGTTATTCGTTATACGGTATACGTTAAACGTTGTACGTTATACGTTATACGTTATACGTTATACGTTATACGTTGGACGTTGTACGTTATACGGTATACGTTATACGTTATACGTTATACGTTATACGTTATACGTTATACGTTATACGTTATACGTTATGCGTTATAGGATATACGTTATACGTTATACGTTGTACGTTATACGTTATACGTTATACGTTATATGTTATACGTCATGCGATATACGTTATACGTTATTCGTTATACGGTATACGTTAAACGTTGTACGTTATACGTTTACGTTATACGTTATACGTTATACGTTGGACGTTATACGTTATACGTTATACGTTATACGTTATACGTTATACGTTGTATTATACGTTATACGTTATACGTTATACGTTATACGTTATACGTTATACGTTATACGTTATACGCTATACGTTATACGTTATACGTTATACGTTATGCGTTATAGGATATACGTTATACGTTATACGTTGTACGTTATACGTTATACGTTATACGTTATACGTTATACGTTATACGTTATACGTTATACGTTATACGTTATACGTTATACGTTATACGTTATACGTTATACGTTATACGTTATACGTTATACGTTATACGTTATACGTTATACGTTATACGTTATACGTTATACGTTATACGTTATACGTTATACGTTATACGTTATACGTTATACGTTATACGTTATACGTTATACGTTATACGTTATACGTTATACGTTATACGTTATACGTTATACGTTATACGTTATACGTTATACGTTATACGTTATACGTTATACGTTATACGTTATACGTTATACGTTATGCGTTATAGGATATACGTTATACGTTATACGTTGTACGTTATACGTTATACGTTATACGTTATATGTTATACGTCATGCGATATACGTTATACGTTATTCGTTATACGGTATACGTTAAACGTTGTACGCTATACGTTATACGTTATACGTTATACGTTATACGTTGGACGCTGTACGTTATACGTTATACGTTATACGCTATACGTTATACGTTATACGTTATACGTTATACGTTATACGTTATACTTTATACGTTATACGTTATACGTTATACGTCATACGTTATACGTTATACGTTATACGTTACACGTTATACGTTATACATTATACTGTATACGTTATACGTTATACGTTATACGTTATACGTTATACGTTATACGTTATACGTTATACGTTATACGTTATACGTTATACGTTATACGTTATACGTTATACGTTATACGTTATACGTTATACGTTATACGTTATACGTTATACGTTATACGTTATGCGTTATAGGATATACGTTATACGTTTTACGTTGTACGTTATACGTTATACGTTATGCGTTATATGTTATACGTCATGCGATATACGTTATACGTTATTCGTTATACGGTATACGTTAAACGTTGTACGTTATACGTTTACGTTATACGTTATACGTTATACGTTGGACGTTATACGTTATACGTTATACGTTATACGTTATACGTTATACGTTATACGTTATACGTTATACGTTGTATTATACGTTATACGTTATACGTTATGTGTTATAGGATATACGTTTTACGTTATACGTTGTACGTTATACGTCATACGTTATACGTTATACGTTATACGTTCTACGTTATACGTTATACGTTAAACGTTGTACGTTATACGTTATACGTTATACGTTATACGTTATACGTTATACGTTATACGTTATGCGTTATACGTTATACGTTATACGTTATACGTTATACGTTATACGTTATACGTTATACGTTATACGTTATACGTTATTCTGTATACGTTATACGTTATACGTTATACGTTATACGTTATACATTATACGTTATACGTTGAACGTTGTACGATATACGTTATACGTTATACGTTATACGTTATACGTTGTACGTTATACGTTATACGTCATACGTTATACGTTATACGTTATACGTTATACGTTCTACGTTATACGTTATACGTTAAACGTTGTACGTTATACGTTATACGTTATACGTTATACGTTATACGTTATACGTTCTACGTTATACGTTATACGTTAAACGTTGTACGTTATACGTTATACGTTATACGTTATACGTTATACGTTATACGTTATACGTTATACGTTATACGTTATACGTTATACCTTATACGTTATACGTTATACGTTATACGTTATACATTATACGTTATACGTTGAACGTTGTACGATATACGTTATACGTTATACGTTATACGTTGTACGTTATACGTTATACGTCATACGTTATACGTTATACGTTATACGTTATACGTTCTACGTTATACGTTATACGTTAAACGTTGTACGTTATACGTTATACGTTATACGTTATACGTTATACGTTATACGTTATACGTTATACGTTATACGTTATACGTTATACGTTATACGTTATACGTTATACGTTATACGTTATACGTTATACGTTATACGTTATACGTTATACGTTATACGTTATACGTTATACGTTATACGCTATACGTTATACGTTATACGTTATACGTTATACGTTATGCGTTATAGGATATACGTTATACGTTATACGTTGTACGTTATACGTTATACGTTATACGTTATATGTTATACGTCATGCGATATACGTTATACGTTATTCGTTATACGGTATACGTTAAACGTTGTACGTTATACGTTATACGTTATACGTTATACGTTATACGTTGGACGTTGTACGTTATACGGTATACGTTATACGTTATACGTTATACGTTATACGTTATACGTTATACGTTATACGTTATACGTTATGCGTTATAGGATATACGTTATACGTTATACGTTGTACGTTATACGTTATACGTTATACGTTATATGTTATACGTCATGCGATATACGTTATACGTTATTCGTTATACGGTATACGTTAAACGTTGTACGTTATACGTTTACGTTATACGTTATACGTTATACGTTGGACGTTATACGTTATACGTTATACGTTATACGTTATACGTTATACGTTGTATTATACGTTATACGTTATACGTTATACGTTATACGTTATACGTTATACGTTATACGTTATACGCTATACGTTATACGTTATACGTTATACGTTATGCGTTATAGGATATACGTTATACGTTATACGTTGTACGTTATACGTTATACGTTATACGTTATACGTTATACGTTATACGTTATACGTTATACGTTATACGTTATACGTTATACGTTATACGTTATACGTTATACGTTATACGTTATACGTTATACGTTATACGTTATACGTTATACGTTATACGTTATACCTTATACGTTATACGTTATACGTTATACGTTATACGTTATACGTTACACGTTATACGTTATACGTTATACGTTATACGTTATACGTCATACGTTATACGTTATACGTTATACGTTATACGTTATACGTTATACGTTATACGTTATACGTTATACGTTATACGTTATACGTTATACGTTATACGTTATACGTTATACGTTATACGTTATACGTCCTACGATTTTCGTTATACGTTATACGTTATTAGTGATACGTTATACGTTATACGTTATACGTTATACGTTATACGTTATACGTTATACGTTATACGTTATACGTTATACGTTATACGTTATACGTTATACGTTATACGTTATACGTTATACGTTATACGTTATACGTTATACGTTATACCTTATACGTTATACTTTATACGTTATACGTTATACATTATACGTTATACGTTGAACGTTGTACGATATACGTTATACGTTATACGTTATACGTTATACGTTATACGTTATACGTTATACGTTAAACGTTGTACGTTATACGTTATACGTCATACGTTATACGTTATACGTTATACGTTATACGTTCTACGTTATACGTTATACGTTAAACGTTGTACGTTATACGTTATACGTTATACGTTATTCGTTATACGTTATACGTTATACGTTATACGTTATACGTTATACGTTATACGTTATACGTTATACGTTATACGTTATACGTTATACGTTATACGTTATACGTTATACGTTATACGTTATACGCTATACGTTATACGTTATACGTTATACGTTATACGTTATGCGTAATAGGATATACGTTATACGTTATACGTTGTACGTTATACGTTATACGTTATACGTTATATGTTATACGTCATGCGATATACGTTATACGTTATTCGTTATACGGTATACGTTAAACGTTGTACGTTATACGTTATACGTTATACGTTATACGTTATACGTTGGACGTTGTACGTTATACGTTATACGTTATACGCTATACGTTATACGTTATACGTTATACGTTATACGTTATACTTTATACGTTATACGTTATACGTTATACGTCATACGTTTTACGTTATACGTTATACGTTACACGTTATACGTTATACATTATACTGTATACGTTATACGTTATACGTTATACGTTATACGTTATACGTTATACGTTATACGTTATGCGTTATAGGATATACGTTATACGTTATACGTTGTACGTTATACGTTATACGTTATACGTTATATGTTATACGTCATGCGATATACGTTATACGTTATTCGTTATACGGTATACGTTAAACGTTGTACGTTATACGTTTACGTTATACGTTATACGTTATACGTTGGACGTTATACGTTATACGTTATACGTTATACGTTATACGTTATACGTTATACGTTGTATTATACGTTATACGTTATACGTTATGTGTTATAGGATATACGTTTTACGTTATACGTTGTACGTTATACGTCATACGTTATACGTTATACGTTATACGTTATACGTTCTACGTTATACGTTATACGTTAAACGTTGTACGTTATACGTTATACGTTCTACGTTATACGTTATACGTTATACGTTATACGTTATGCGTTATACGTTATACGTTATACGTTATACGTTATACGTTATACGTTATACGTTGTACGTTATACGTTATACGTTATACGTTATACGTTATACGTTATACGTTATACGTTATACGTTATACGTTATACGTTATACCTTATACGTTATACGTTATACGTTATACGTTATACGTTATACGTTATACGTTATACGTTATACGTTATACGTTATACGTTATACGTTATACGTTATACGTTATACGTTATACGTTATACGTTATACGTTATACGTTATACGTTATACGTTATACGTTATACGTTATACGTTATACGTTATACGTTATACGTTATGCGTTATAGGATATACGTTATACGTTATACGTTGTACGTTATACGTTATACGTTATACGTTATATGTTATACGTCATGCGATATACGTTATACGTTATTCGTTATACGGTATACGTTAAACGTTGTACGTTATACGTTTACGTTATACGTTATACGTTATACGTTGGACGTTATACGTTATACGTTATACGTTATACGTTATACGTTATACGTTATACGTTATACGTTGTATTATACGTTATACGTTATACGTTATGTGTTATAGGATATACGTTTTACGTTATACGTTGTACGTTATACGTCATACGTTATACGTTATACGTTATACGTTATACGTTCTACGTTATACGTTATACGTTAAACGTTGTACGTTATACGTTATACGTTCTACGTTATACGTTATACGTTATACGTTATACGTTATGCGTTATACGTTATACGTTATACGTTATACGTTATACGTTATACGTTATACGTTATACGTTATACGTTATACGTTATACGTTATACGTTATACGTTATACGTTATACGTTATACGTTATACGTTATACGTTGTACGTTACACGTTATACGTTACACGTTATACGTTATACATTATACTGCATACGTTATACGTTATACGTTATACGTTATACGTTATACGTTATACGCTATACGTTATACGTTATACGTTATACGTTATACGTTATACGTTGGACGTTATACGTTATACGTTATACGTTATACGTTATACGTTATACGTTGTATTATACGTTATACGTTATACGTTATGTGTTATAGGATATACGTTTTACGTTATACGTTGTACGTTATACGTCATACGTTATACGTTATACGTTATACGTTATACGTTCTACGTTATACGTTATACGTTAAACGTTGTACGTTATACGTTATACGTTCTACGTTATACGTTATACGTTATACGTTATACGTTATGCGTTATACGTTATACGTTATACGTTATACGTTATACGTTATACGTTATACGTTATACGTTATACGTTATACGTTATACGTTATACGTTATACGTTATACGTTATACGTTATACGTTATACGTTATACGTTATACGTTATACGTTGTACGTTACACGTTATACGTTACACGTTATACGTTATACATTATACTGCATACGTTATACGTTATACGTTATACGTTATACGTTATACGTTATACGCTATACGTTATACGTTATACGTTATACGTTATACGTTATACGTTATACTGTATACGTTATACGTTATACGTTATACGTTATACGTTATACATTATACGTTATACGTTGAACGTTGTACGATATACGTTATACGTTATACGTTATACGTTATACGTTGTACGTTATACGTTATACGTCATACGTTATACGTTATACGTTATACGTTATACGTTCTACGTTATACGTTATACGTTAAACGTTGTACGTTATACGTTATACGTTATACGTTATACGTTATACGTTATACGTTATACGTTATACGTTATACGTTATACCTTATACGTTATACGTTATACGTTATACGTTATACATTATACGTTATACGTTGAACGTTGTACGATATACGTTATACGTTATACGTTATACGTTATACGTTATACGTTATACGTTATACGTTATACGTTATACGTTATACGTTATACGTTATACATTATACGTTATACGTTATACGTTATACGTTATACGTTATACGTTATACGTTATACGTTATACGTTATACGTTATACGTTATACGTTATACGTTATACGTTATACGTTATACGTTATACGTTATACGTTATACGTTATACGTTATACGTTATACGTTATACGTTATACGTTATACGTTATACGTTATACGTTATACGTTATACGTTATACGTTATACGTTGTACGTTACACGTTATACGTTACACGTTATACGTTATACATTATACTGCATACGTTATACGTTATACGTTATACGTTATACGTTATACGTTATACGCTATACGTTATACGTTATACGTTATACGTTATACGTTATACGTTATACGTTATACGTTATACGTTATACGTTATACGTTATACGTTATACCTTATACGTTATACTTTATACGTTATACGTTATACATTATACGTTATACGTTGAACGTTGTACGATATACGTTATACGTTATACGTTATACGTTATACGTTATACGTTATACATTATACGTTATACGTTGAACGTTGTACGATATACGTTATACGTTATACGTTATACGTTATACGTTGTACGTTATACGTTATACGTCATACGTTATACGTTATACGTTATACGTTATACGTTCTACGTTATACGTTATACGTTAAACGTTGTACGTTATACGTTATACGTTATACGTTATACGTTATACGTTATACGTTATACGTTATACGTTATACGTTATACCTTATACGTTATACGTTATACGTTATACGTTATACATTATACGTTATACGTTGAACGTTGTACGATATACGTTATACGTTATACGTTATACGTTATACGTTATACGTTATACGTTATACGTTATACGTTATACGTTATACGTTATACGTTATACGTTATACGTTATACGTTATACGTTATACGTTATACGTTATACGTTATACGTTATACGTTATACGTTATACGTTATACGTTATACGTTATACGTTATACGTTATACGTTATACGTTATACGTTATACGTTATACGTTATACGTTATACGTTATACGTTATACGTTATACGTTATACGTTATACGTTATACGTTATACGTTATACGTTATACGTTATACGTTATACGTTATACGTTATACGTTATACGTTGTACGTTACACGTTATACGTTACACGTTATACGTTATACATTATACTGCATACGTTATACGTTATACGTTATACGTTATACGTTATACGTTATACGCTATACGTTATACGTTATACGTTATACGTTATACGTTATACGTTATACGTTATACGTTATACGTTATACGTTATACGTTATACGTTATACCTTATACGTTATACTTTATACGTTATACGTTATACATTATACGTTATACGTTGAACGTTGTACGATATACGTTATACGTTATACGTTATACGTTATACGTTATACGTTATACGTTATACGTTATACGTTAAACGTTGTACGTTATACGTTGTACGTTATACGTTATACGTTATACGTTATACGTTATACGTTATACGTTATACGTTATACGTTATACGTTATACGTTATACGTTATACGTTATACGTTATACGTTATTCGTTATACGTTATACGTTATACATTACATGTTATACGTTATACGTTATACGTTATACGTTATTAGTTATACGTTATACGTTATACGTTATACGTCATAGGTTATACGTCATACGTTATGCGTTATACGTTATACGTTATACGTTATACGTTCTACGTTATACGTTATACGTCATAGGTTATACGTTATACGTTATACGTTATACGTTATACGTTATACGTTATACGTTATACGTCATAGGTTATACGTTATACGTTATACGTTATACGTTATACGTTATACGTTATACGTTATACGTTATACGTTATACGTTATACGTTATACGTTATACGTTATACGATATACGTTATACGTTATACGTTATGCGTTATACGTTATACGTTATACGTCATAGGTTATACGTTATACGTTATACGTTATACGTTATACGTTATACGTTATACTTTATACATTATACGTTATACGTTATACGTTATACGTTATACGTTATACGTTATACGTTACACGTTATACGTTACACGTTATACGTCATAGGTTATACGTTATACGTTATACGTTATACGTTATACGTTATACGTTATACGTTATACGTTATACGTTATACGTTATACGTTATACGTCATACGTTATACGTTATACGTCCTACGATATTCGTTATACGTTATACGTTATTAGTGATACGTTATACGTTATACGTTATACGTTATGCATTATACGTTATACGTTATACGTTATACGTTATACGTTATACGTTATACGTTATACGTTATACGTTATACGTTATACGTTATACGTTATACGTTATACGTTAAACGATATACGTTATACGTTATACGTTATACGTTATACGTTATACGTTATACGTTATACGTTATACGTTATACGTTATACGTTATACGTTATACGTTATACGTTATACGTTATACGTTATACGTTATACGTTATACGTTATACGTTATACGTTATACGTTATACGTTATACGTTATACGTTATACGTTATACGTTATTAGTTATACGTTATACGTTATACGTCATAGGTTATACGTTATACGTTTTACGTTATACGTTATACGTTATACGTTATACGTTATACGTTATACGTTATACGTTATACGTTATACGTTATACGTTATACGTTATACGTTATACGTTATACGTTATACGTTGTACGTTATACGTTATACGTTATACGTTGGACGTTATACGTTATACGTTATACGTTATACGTTATACGTTATACGTTATACGTTATACGTTATACGTTATACGTTGTACGTTATACGTTATACGTTATACGTTATACGTTATACGTTATACGTTATACGTTATACGTTATACGTTATACGTTATACGTTATACGTTATACGTTATACGTTATTCGTTATACGTTATACGTTATACATTACATGTTATACGTTATACGTTATACGTTATACGTTATTAGTTATACGTTATACGTTATACGTTATACGTCATAGGTTATACGTCATACGTTATGCGTTATACGTTATACGTTATACGTTATACGTTCTACGTTATACGTTATACGTCATAGGTTATACGTTATACGTTATACGTTATACGTTATACGTTATACGTTATACGTTATACGTCATAGGTTATACGTTATACGTTATACGTTATACGTTATACGTTATACGTTATACGTTATACGTTATACGTTATACGTTATACGTTATACGTTATACGTTATACGTTATACGTTATACGTTATACGTTATGCGTTATACGTTATACGTTATACGTCATAGGTTATACGTTATACGTTATACGTTATACGTTATACATTATACGTTATACTTTATACATTATACGTTATACGTTATACGTTATACGTTATACGTTATACGTTATACGTTACACGTTATACGTTACACGTTATACGTCATAGGTTATACGTTATACGTTATACGTTATACGTTATACGTTATACGTTATACGTTATACGTTATACGTTATACGTTATACGTTATACGTTATACGTTATACGTTATACGTTATACGTTATACGTTTTACGTTATACCTTATACGTTATACGTTATACGTTATACGTTATACGTTATACGTTATACGTTATACGTTATACGTTATACGTTATACGTTATACGTTATACGTTATACGTTATACGTTATACGTTATACGTTATACGTTATACGTTATACGTTATACGTTATACATTATACGTTATACGTTATACGTTATACGTTATACGTTATACGTTATACGTTATACGTTATACGTTATACGTTATACGTTATACGTTATACGTTATACGTTAAACGATATACGTTATACGTTTTACGTTATACGTTATACGTTATACGTTATACGTTATACGTTATACGTTATACGTTATACGTTATACGTTATACGTTATACGTTATACGTTATACGTTATACGTTATACGTTATACGTTTTACGTTATACCTTATACGTTATACGTTATACGTTATACGTTATACGTTATACGTTATACGTTATACGTTATACGTTATACGTTATACGTTATACGTTATACGTTATACGTTATACGTTATACGTTAAACGTTATACGTTATACGTTATACGTTATACGTTATACATTATACGTTATACGTTATACGTTATACGTTATACGTTATACGTTATACGTTATACGTTATACGTTATACGTTATACGTTATACGTTATACGTTATACGTTAAACGATATACGTTATACGTTATACGTTATACGTTATACGTTATACGTTATACGTTATACGTTATACGTTATACGTTATACGTTATACGTTATACGTTATACGTTATACGTTATACGTTATACGTTATACGTTATACGTTATACGTTTTACGTTATACCTTATACGTTATACGTTATACGTTATACGTTATACGTTATACGTTATACGTTATACGTTATACGTTATACGTTATACGTTATACGTTATACGTTATACGTTATACGTTATACGTTATTAGTTATACGTTATACGTTATACGTTATACGTCATAGGTTATACGTCATACGTTATACGTTATACGTTATACGTTATACGTTATACGTTATACGTTATACGTTATACGTTACACGTTATACGTTACACGTTATACGTCATAGGTTATACGTTATACGTTATACGTTATACGTTATACGTTATACGTTATACGTTATACGTTATACGTTATACGTTATACGTCATACGTTATACGTTATACGTCCTACGATATTCGTTATACGTTATACGTTATTAGTGATACGTTATACGTTATACGTTATACGTTATACGTTATACGTCATAGGTTATACGTTATACGTTATACGTTATACGTTATACGTTATACGTTATACGTTATACGTCATAGGTTATACGTTATACGTTATACGTTATACGTTATACGTTATACGTTATACGTTATACGTCATAGGTTATACGTTATACGTTATACGTTATACGTTATACGTTATACGTTACACGTTATACGTTATACGTTATACGTTATACGTTATACGTTATACGTTATACGTTATACGTTATACGTTATGCGTTATACGTTATACGTTATACGTCATAGGTTATACGTTATACGTTATACGTTATACGTTATACGTTATACGTTATACTTTATACGTTATACGTTATACGTTATACGTTATACGTTATACGTTATACGTTATACGTTACACGTTATACGTTACACGTTATACGTCATAGGTTATACGTTATACGTTATACGTTATACGTTATACGTTATACGTTATACGTTATACGTTATACGTTATACGTTATACGTTATACGTCATACGTTATACGTTATACGTCCTACGATATTCGTTATACGTTATACGTTATTAGTGATACGTTATACGTTATACGTTATACGTTATACGTTATACGTTATACGTTATACGTTATACGTTATACGTTATACGTTATACGTTATACGTTGTACGTTATACGTTATACGTTGTACGTTATACGTTATACGTTATACGTTATACTTTATACGTTATACGTTATACGTTATACGTTATACGTTATACGTTATACGTTATACGTTATACGTTACACGTTATACGTCATAGGTTATACGTTATACGTTATACGTTATACGTTATACGTTATACGTTATACGTTATACGTCATAGGTTATACGTTATACGTTATACGTTATGCGTTATACGTTATACGTTATACGTCATAGGTTATACGTTATACGTTATACGTTATACGTTATACGTTATACGTTATACGTTATACGTTATACGTTATACGTTATACGTTATACGTTATACGTTATACGTTATACGTTATACGTTATACGTTATACGTTATACGTTATACGTTATACGTTATACGTTATACGTTATACGTTATACGTTATACGTTATACGTTATACGTTATACGTTATACGTTATACGTTATACGTTATACGTTATACGTTGTACGTTATACGTTATACGTTATACGTTATTCGTTATACGTTATACGTTATACATTACATGTTATACGTTATACGATATACGTTATACGTTATACGTTATACGTTATACGTTATACGTTATACGTTATACGTTATACGTTATACGTTATACGTCATACGTTATATGTTATTCGTAATACGTTATACGTGATACGTTATACGTTGTACGTTATACGTTATACGTTATACGTTATAAGTTATACGTTATACGTCATAGGTTATACGTTATACGTTATACGTTATACGTTATACGTTATACGTTATACGTTATACGTTATACGTTATGCGTTATACGTTATACGTTATGCGTTATACGTTATACGTTATACGTTATACGTTATACGTTATACGTTATACGTTATACGTTATACGTTATACGTTATACGTTATACGTTATACGTTATACGTTATACGTTATACGTTATACGTTTTACGTTATACGTTATACGTTATACGTTATACGTTATACGTTATACGTTATACGTTATACGTTATACGTTATACGTTATACGTTATACGTTATACGTTATACGTTATACGTTATACGTTATACGTTATACGTTATACGTTATACGTTATACGTTATACGTCATACGTTATACGTTATACGTTATACGTTATACGTTATACGTTATACGTTATACGTTATACGTTATACGTTATACGTTATACGTTATACGTTATACGTTATACGTTATACGTTATACGTTATACGTTATACGTTATACGTTATACGTTATACGTTATACGTTATACGTTATTAGTTATACGTTATACGTTATACGTTATACGTCATAGGTTATGCGTTATACGTTATGCGTTATACGTTATACGTTATACGTTATACGTTATACGTTATACGTTATACGTCATAGGTTATTCGTTATACGTTATACGTTATACGTTATACGTTATACGTTATACGTTATACGTTATACGTTATACGTTATACGTTATACGTTATACGTTATACGTTATACGTTATACGTTATACGTTATACGTTATACGTTATACGTTATACGTTATACGTTTTACGTTATACGTTATACGTTATACGTTATACGTTATACGTTATACGTTATACGTTATACGTTATACGTTATACGTTATACGTTATACGTTATACGTTATACGTTATACGTTATACGTTATACGTTATACGTTATACGTTATACGTTATACGTTATACGTTATACGTTATACGTTTTACGTTATACGTTATACGTTATACGTTATACGTTATACGTTCTACGTTATACGTTATACGTTATACGTTGTACGTTATACGTTATAGGTTATACGTTATACGTTATACGTTATACGTTATACGTTATACGTTATACGTTATTCGTTATACGTTATACGTTATACGTTATAAGTTATACGTTATACGTTATACGTTATGCGTTATAGGATATACGTTATACGTTATACGTTGTACGTTATACGTTATACGTTGTACGTTATACGTTCTACGTTATACGTTATACGTTATACGTTATACGTTATACGTTATACGTTATGCGTTATAGGATATACATTATACGTTATACGTTGTCCGTTATACGTTATAGGATATACATTATACGTTATACGTTGTACGTTATACGTTATACGTTATACGTTATACGTTATACGTTATACGTTATACGTTATACGTTATACGTTATACGTTATACGTTATACGTTATACATTATACGTTATACGTCATACGTTATACGTTATACGTTATACGTTATACGTTATACGTTATACGTTATACGTTATACGTTATACGTTATACGTTATACGTTGTATTATACGTTATACGTTATACGTTATGTGTTATAGGATATACGTTTTACGTTATGCGTTGTACGTTATACGTTATACGTTATACGTTATACGTTATACGTTATACGTTATACGATAAACGTTGTACGTTATACGTTATACGTTATACGTTATATGCTATACGTTATACCTTATACGTTATACGTTATACGTTATACGTTATACATTATACGTTATACGTTGAACGTTGTACGATATACGTTATACGTTATACGTTATACGTTATACGTTATACGTTATACGTTATACGTTATACGTTATACGTTATACGTTATACGTTATACGTTATACGTTATACGTTATACGTTATACGTTATACGTTATACGTTATACGTTATACGTTATACGTTATACGTTATACGTTATACGTTATACGTTATACGTTATACGTTATACGTTATACGTTATACGTTATACGTTATACGTTGTACGTTATACGTTATACGTTAGACGCTATACGTTATACGTTATACGTTATACGTTATACGTTATACGTTATACGTTATGCGTTATAGGATATTCGTTATACGTTATACGTTGTACGTTATACGTTATAAGTTATACGTTATACGTTATACGTTGTACGTTATACGTTCTACGTTATACGTTATACGTTAAACGTTGTACGTTATACGTTATACGTAATACGTTATACGTTATACGTTATACGTTATACGTTATACGTTATACGTTCTACGTTATACGTTATACGTTAAACGTTGTACGTTATACGTTATACGTTATACGTTATACGTTACACGTTATACGTTATGCGTTCTACGTTATACGTTATACGTTAAACGTTGTACGTTATACGTTATACGTTATACGTTAAACGTTGTACGTTATACGTTATACGTAATACGTTATACGTTATACGTTATACGTTATACGTTGTACGTTATACGTTATACGTTATACGTTATACGTTATACGTTGTACGTTATGCGTTCTACGTTATACGTTATACGTTATACGTTATACATTATACTGTATACGTTATATGCTATACGTTATACCTTATACGTTATACGTTATACGTTATACGTTATACATTATACGTTATACGTTGAACGTTGTACGATATACGTTATACGTTATACGTTATACGTTATACGTTATACGTTATACGTTATACGTTATACGTTATACGTTATACGTTATACGTTATACGTTATACGTTATACGTTATACGTTATACGTTATACGTTATACGTTATACGTTATACGTTATACGTTATACGTTATACGTTATACGTTATACGTTATACGTTATACGTTATACGTTATACGTTATACGTTATACGTTATACGTTCTACGTTATACGTTGTACGTTATACGTTATACGTTAGACGCTATACGTTATACGTTATACGTTATACGTTATACGTTATACGTTATACGTTATACGTTATGCGTTATAGGATATTCGTTATACGTTGTACGTTGTACGTTATACGTTATACGTTATACGTTATACGTTATACGTTGTACGTTATACGTTATACGTTATACGTTATACGTTATACGTTATACGTTGTACGTTATACGTTATACGTTAGACGCTATACGTTATACGTTATACGTTATACGTTATACGTTATACGTTATACGTTATGCGTTATAGGATATACATTATACGTTATACGTTGTACGTTATACGTTCTACGTTATACGTTATACGTTAAACGTTGTACGTTATACGTTATACGTTATACGTTATACGTTATACGTTATACGTTATACGTTATGCGTTCTACGTTATACATTATACGTTAAACGTTGTACGTTATACGTTATACGTAATACGTTATACGTTATACGTTACACGTTATACGTTATGCGTTCTACGTTATACGTTATACGTTAAACGTTGTACGTTATACGTTATACGTAATACGTTATACGTTATACGTTATACGTTATACGTTGTACGTAATACGTTATACGTTATACGTTATACGTTATACGTTATACGTTATACGTTATACGTTCTACGTTATACGTTATACGTTAAACGTTGTACGTTATACGTTATACGTTATACGTTATACGTTATACGTTATACGTTATACGTTATGCGTTCTACGTTATACATTATACGTTAAACGTTGTACGTTATACGTTATACGTAATACGTTATACGTTATACGTTATACGTTATACGTTATACGTTATACGTTATACGTTATACGTTATACGTTATACGTTATACGTTATACGTTATACGTTATACGTTATACGTTATACGTTATACGTTATACGTTATACGTTATACGTTATACATTATACTGTATACGTTATACGTTATACGTTATACGTTATACGTTATACGTTATACGTTATACGTTATACGTTATACGTTATACGTTATACGTTATACGTTGTACGTTATACGTTATGCGTTATACGTTCTACGTTATACGTTATACGTTAAACGTTGTACGTTATACGTTATACGTTATACGTTATACGTTATACGTTATACGTTATACGTTATGCGTTCTACGTTATACATTATACGTTAAACGTTGTACGTTATACGTTATACGTAATACGTTATACGTTATACGTTATACGTTATACGTTGTACGTTATACGTTATACGTTATACGTTATACGTTATACGTTGTACGTTATGCGTTCTACGTTATACGTTATACGTTATACGTTATACATTATACTGTATACGTTATACGTTATACGTTATACGTTATACGTTATACGTTATACGTTATACGTTATACGTTATACGTTATACGTTATACGTTATACGTTATACGTTATACGTTATACGTTATACGTTATACGTTATACGTTATACGTTATACGTTATACGTTATACGTTATACGTTATACGTTATACGTTATACGTTATACGTTATACGTTATACGTTATACGTTATACGTTATACGTTGTACGTTATACGTTATACGTTAGACGCTATACGTTATACGTTATACGTTATACGTTATACGTTATACGTTATACGTTATGCGTTATAGGATATTCGTTATACGTTATACGTTGTACGTTATACGTTATACGTTATACGTTATACGTTATACGTTGTACGTTATACGTTCTACGTTATACGTTATACGTTAAACGTTGTACGTTATACGTTATACGTAATACGTTATACGTTATACGTTATACGTTATACGTTATACGTTATACGTTATACGTTATACGTTATACGTTATACGTTATACGTTGTACGTTATACGTTATACGTTAGACGTTATACGTTATACGTTATACGTTATACGTTATACGTTCTACGTTATACGTTATACGTTAAACGTTGTACGTTATACGTTATACGTTATACGTTATACGTTATACGTTATACGTTATACGTTATGCGTTCTACGTTATACATTATACGTTAAACGTTGTACGTTATACGTTATACGTAATACGTTATACGTTATACGTTATACGTTATACGTTGCACGTTATACGTTATACGTTATACGTTATACGTTATACGTTATACGTTGTACGTTATGCGTTCTACGTTATACGTTATACGTTATACGTTATACATTATACTGTATACGTTATACGTTATACGTTATACGTTATACGTTATACGTTATACGTTATACGTTATACGCTATACGTTATACGTTATACGTTATACGTTATACGTTATACTTTATACGTTATACGTTATACGTTATACGTTATACGTTATACGTTATACGTTATACGTTATACGTTACACGTTATACGCTATACGTTATACGTTATACGTTACACGTTATACGTTATACATTATACTGTATACGTTATACGTTATACGTTATACGTTATACGTTATACGTTATACGTTATACGTTATACGTTATACGTTATACGTTATACGCTATACGTTATACGTTATACGTTATACGTTATACGTTATACGTTATACGTTATACGTTATACGTTATACGTTATACGTTATACGTTGTACGTTATACGTTATACGTTAGACGCTATACGTTATACGTTATACGTTATACGTTATACGTTATACGTTATACGTTATGCGTTATAGGATATACATTATACGTTATACGTTGTACGTTATACGTTATAGGATATACATTATACGTTATACGTTGTACGTTATACGTTATACGTTATACGTTATACGTTATACGTTATACGTTATACGTTATACGTTATACGTTATACGTTATACGTTATACGTTATACATTATACGTTATACGTTATACGTTATACGTTATACGTTATACGTTATACGTTATACGTTATACGTTATACGTTATACGTTATACGTTATACGTTATACGTTATACGTTGTATTATACGTTATACGTTATACGTTATGTGTTATAGGATATACGTTTTACGTTATACGTTGTACGTTATACGTTATACGTTATACGTTATACGTTATACGTTATACGATAAACGTTGTACGTTATACGTTATACGTTATACGTTATATGCTATACGTTATACCTTATACGTTATACGTTATACGTTATACGTTATACATTATACGTTATACGTTGAACGTTGTACGATATACGTTATACGTTATACGTTATACGTTATACGTTATACGTTATACGTTATACGTTATACGTTATACGTTATACGTTATACGTTATACGTTATACGTTATACGTTATACGTTATACGTTATACGTTATACGTTATACGTTATACGTTATACGTTATACGTTATACGTTATACGTTATACGTTATACGTTATACGTTATACGTTATACGTTATACGTTGTACGTTATACGTTATACGTTAGACGCTATACGTTATACGTTATACGTTATACGTTATACGTTATACGTTATACGTTATGCGTTATAGGATATTCGTTATACGTTATACGTTGTACGTTATACGTTATACGTTATACGTTATACGTTATACGTTGTACGTTATACGTTCTACGTTATACGTTATACGTTAAACGTTGTACGTTATACGTTATACGTAATACGTTATACGTTATACGTTATACGTTATACGTTATACGTTATACGTTCTACGTTATACGTTATGAGTTAAACGTTGTACGTTATACGTTATACGTTATACGTTATACGTTATACGTTATACGTTATGCGTTCTACGTTATACGTTATACGTTAAACGTTGTACGTTATACGTTATACGTAATACGTTATACGTTATACGTTATACGTTATACGTTGTACGTTATACGTTATACGTTATACGTTATACGTTATACGTTGTACGTTATGCGTTCTACGTTATACGTTATACGTTATACGTTATACATTATACTGTATACGTTATATGCTATACGTTATACCTTATACGTTATACGTTATACGTTATACGTTATACATTATACGTTATACGTTGAACGTTGTACGATATACGTTATACGTTATACGTTATACGTTATACGTTATACGTTATACGTTATACGTTATACGTTATACGTTACACGTTATACGTTATACGTTATACGTTATACGTTATACGTTATACGTTATACGTTATACGTTATACGTTATACGTTATACGTTATACGTTATACGTTATACGTTATACGTTATACGTTATACGTTATACGTTATACGTTATACGTTATACGTTGTACGTTATACGTTATACGTTAGACGCTATACGTTATACGTTATACGTTATACGTTATACGTTATACGTTATACGTTATGCGTTATAGGATATTCGTTATACGTTATACGTTGTACGTTATACGTTATACGTTATACGTTATACGTTATACGTTATACGTTATACGTTATACGTTATACGTTATACGTTATACGTTGTACGTTATACGTAATACGTTAGACGCTATACGTTATACGTTATACGTTATACGTTATACGTTATACGTTATACGTTATGCGTTATAGGATATTCGTTATACGTTATACGTTGTACGTTATACGTTATACGTTATACGTTATACGTTATACGTTGTACGTTATACGTTCTACGTTATACGTTATACGTTAAACGTTGTACGTTATACGTTATACGTAATACGTTATACGTTATACGTTATACGTTATACGTTATACGTTATACGTTCTACGTTATACGTTATACGTTAAACGTTGTACGTTATACGTTATACGTTATACGTTATACGTTATACGTTATACGTTATACGTTATGCGTTCTACGTTATACGTTATACGTTAAACGTTGTACGTTATACGTTATACGTAATACGTTATACGTTATACGTTATACGTTATACGTTATACGTTATACGTTATACGTTATACGTTATACGTTATACGTTGTACGTTATACGTTATACGTTATACGTTCTACGTTATACGTTATACGTTAAACGTTGTACGTTATACGTTATACGTTATACGTTATACGTTATACGTTATACGTTATACGTTATGCGTTCTACGTTATACATTATACGTTAAACGTTGTACGTTATACGTTATACGTAATACGTTATACGTTATACGTTATACGTTATACGTTGTACGTTATACGTTATACGTTATACGTTATACGTTATACGTTGTACGTTATGCGTTCTACGTTATACGTTATACGTTATACGTTATACATTATACTGTATACGTTATACGTTATACGTTATACGTTATACGTTATACGTTATACGTTATACGTTATACGTTATACGTTATACGTTATACGTTATACGTTATACGTTATACGTTATACGTTATACGTTATACGTTATACGTTATACGTTATACGTTATACGTTATACGTTATACGTTATACGTTATACGTTATACGTTATACGTTATACGTTATACGTTATACGTTATACGTTATACGTTGTACGTTATACGTTATACGTTAGACGCTATACGTTATACGTTATACGTTATACGTTATACGTTATACGTTATACGTTATGCGTTATAGGATATTCGTTATACGTTATACGTTGTACGTTATACGTTATACGTTATACGTTATACGTTATACGTTGTACGTTATACGTTCTACGTTATACGTTATACGTTAAACGTTGTACGTTATACGTTATACGTAATACGTTATACGTTATACGTTATACGTTATACGTTATACGTTATACGTTATACGTTATACGTTATACGTTATACGTTATACGTTGTACGTTATACGTTATACGTTAGACGTTATACGTTATACGTTATACGTTATACGTTATACGTTCTACGTTATACGTTATACGTTAAACGTTGTACGTTATACGTTATACGTTATACGTTATACGTTATACGTTATACGTTATACGTTATGCGTTCTACGTTATACATTATACGTTAAACGTTGTACGTTATACGTTATACGTAATACGTTATACGTTATACGTTATACGTTATACGTTGCACGTTATACGTTATACGTTATACGTTATACGTTATACGTTATACGTTGTACGTTATGCGTTCTACGTTATACGTTATACGTTATACGTTATACATTATACTGTATACGTTATACGTTATACGTTATACGTTATACGTTATACGTTATACGTTATACGTTATACGCTATACGTTATACGTTATACGTTATACGTTATACGTTATACTTTATACGTTATACGTTATACGTTATACGTTATACGTTATACGTTATACGTTATACGTTATACGTTACACGTTATACGCTATACGTTATACGTTATACGTTACACGTTATACGTTATACATTATACTGTATACGTTATACGTTATACGTTATACGTTATACGTTATACGTTATACGTTATACGTTATACGTTATACGTTATACGTTATACGTTATACGTTATACGTTATACGTTATACGTTATACGTTATACGTTATACGTTATACGTTATACGTTATACGTTATACGTTATACGTTGTACGTTATACGTTATACGTTAGACGCTATACGTTATACGTTATACGTTATACGTTATACGTTATACGTTATACGTTATGCGTTATAGGATATACATTATACGTTATACGTTGTACGTTATACGTTATAGGATATACATTATACGTTATACGTTGTACGTTATACGTTATACGTTATACGTTATACGTTATACGTTATACGTTATACGTTATACGTTATACGTTATACGTTATACGTTATACGTTATACATTATACGTTATACGTTATACGTTATACGTTATACGTTATACGTTATACGTTATACGTTATACGTTATACGTTATACGTTATACGTTATACGTTATACGTTATACGTTGTATTATACGTTATACGTTATACGTTATGTGTTATAGGATATACGTTTTACGTTATACGTTGTACGTTATACGTTATACGTTATACGTTATACGTTATACGTTATACGATAAACGTTGTACGTTATACGTTATACGTTATACGTTATATGCTATACGTTATACCTTATACGTTATACGTTATACGTTATACGTTATACATTATACGTTATACGTTGAACGTTGTACGATATACGTTATACGTTATACGTTATACGTTATACGTTATACGTTATACGTTATACGTTATACGTTATACGTTATACGTTATACGTTATACGTTATACGTTATACGTTATACGTTATACGTTATACGTTATACGTTATACGTTATACGTTATACGTTATACGTTATACGTTATACGTTATACGTTATACGTTATACGTTATACGTTATACGTTATACGTTGTACGTTATACGTTATACGTTAGACGCTATACGTTATACGTTATACGTTATACGTTATACGTTATACGTTATACGTTATGCGTTATAGGATATTCGTTATACGTTATACGTTGTACGTTATACGTTATACGTTATACGTTATACGTTATACGTTGTACGTTATACGTTCTACGTTATACGTTATACGTTAAACGTTGTACGTTATACGTTATACGTAATACGTTATACGTTATACGTTATACGTTATACGTTATACGTTATACGTTCTACGTTATACGTTATACGTTAAACGTTGTACGTTATACGTTATACGTTATACGTTATACGTTATACGTTATACGTTATGCGTTCTACGTTATACGTTATACGTTAAACGTTGTACGTTATACGTTATACGTAATACGTTATACGTTATACGTTATACGTTATACGTTGTACGTTATACGTTATACGTTATACGTTATACGTTATACGTTGTACGTTATGCGTTCTACGTTATACGTTATACGTTATACGTTATACATTATACTGTATACGTTATATGCTATACGTTATACCTTATACGTTATACGTTATACGTTATACGTTATACATTATACGTTATACGTTGAACGTTGTACGATATACGTTATACGTTATACGTTATACGTTATACGTTATACGTTATACGTTATACGTTATACGTTATACGTTACACGTTATACGTTATACGTTATACGTTATACGTTATACGTTATACGTTATACGTTATACGTTATACGTTATACGTTATACGTTATACGTTATACGTTATACGTTATACGTTATACGTTATACGTTATACGTTATACGTTATACGTTATACGTTGTACGTTATACGTTATACGTTAGACGCTATACGTTATACGTTATACGTTATACGTTATACGTTATACGTTATACGTTATGCGTTATAGGATATTCGTTATACGTTATACGTTGTACGTTATACGTTATACGTTATACGTTATACGTTATACGTTATACGTTATACGTTATACGTTCTACGTTATACGTTATACGTTAAACGTTGTACGTTATACGTTATACGTTATACGTTATTCGTTATACGTTATACGTTATACGTTATACGTTATACGTTGGACGTTGTACGTTATACGTTATACGTTATACGCTATACGTTATACGTTATACGTTATACGTTATACGTTATACTTTATACGTTATACGTTATACGTTATACGTTATACGTTATACGTTATACGTTATACGTTATACGTTATACGTTGTACGTTATACGTTATACGTTAGACGCTATACGTTATACGTTATACGTTATACGTTATACGTTATACGTTATACGTTATGCGTTATAGGATATACATTATACGTTATACGTTGTACGTTATACGTTATAGGATATACATTATACGTTATACGTTGTACGTTATACGTTATACGTTATACGTTATACGTTATACGTTATACGTTATACGTTATACGTTATACGTTATACGTTATACGTTATACGTTATACATTATACGTTATACGTTATACGTTATACGTTATACGTTATACGTTATACGTTATACGTTATACGTTATACGTTATACGTTATACGTTATACGTTATACGTTATACGTTGTATTATACGTTATACGTTATACGTTATGTGTTATAGGATATACGTTTTACGTTATACGTTGTACGTTATACGTTATACGTTATACGTTATACGTTATACGTTATACGATAAACGTTGTACGTTATACGTTATACGTTATACGTTATATGCTATACGTTATACCTTATACGTTATACGTTATACGTTATACGTTATACATTATACGTTATACGTTGAACGTTGTACGATATACGTTATACGTTATACGTTATACGTTATACGTTATACGTTATACGTTATACGTTATACGTTATACGTTATACGTTATACGTTATACGTTATACGTTATACGTTATACGTTATACGTTATACGTTATACGTTATACGTTATACGTTATACGTTATACGTTATACGTTATACGTTATACGTTATACGTTATACGTTATACGTTATACGTTATACGTTGTACGTTATACGTTATACGTTAGACGCTATACGTTATACGTTATACGTTATACGTTATACGTTATACGTTATACGTTATGCGTTATAGGATATTCGTTATACGTTATACGTTGTACGTTATACGTTATACGTTATACGTTATACGTTATACGTTGTACGTTATACGTTCTACGTTATACGTTATACGTTAAACGTTGTACGTTATACGTTATACGTAATACGTTATACGTTATACGTTATACGTTATACGTTATACGTTATACGTTCTACGTTATACGTTATACGTTAAACGTTGTACGTTATACGTTATACGTTATACGTTATACGTTATACGTTATACGTTATGCGTTCTACGTTATACGTTATACGTTAAACGTTGTACGTTATACGTTATACGTAATACGTTATACGTTATACGTTATACGTTATACGTTGTACGTTATACGTTATACGTTATACGTTATACGTTATACGTTGTACGTTATGCGTTCTACGTTATACGTTATACGTTATACGTTATACATTATACTGTATACGTTATATGCTATACGTTATACCTTATACGTTATACGTTATACGTTATACGTTATACATTATACGTTATACGTTGAACGTTGTACGATATACGTTATACGTTATACGTTATACGTTATACGTTATACGTTATACGTTATACGTTATACGTTATACGTTACACGTTATACGTTATACGTTATACGTTATACGTTATACGTTATACGTTATACGTTATACGTTATACGTTATACGTTATACGTTATACGTTATACGTTATACGTTATACGTTATACGTTATACGTTATACGTTATACGTTATACGTTATACGTTGTACGTTATACGTTATACGTTAGACGCTATACGTTATACGTTATACGTTATACGTTATACGTTATACGTTATACGTTATGCGTTATAGGATATTCGTTATACGTTATACGTTGTACGTTATACGTTATACGTTATACGTTATACGTTATACGTTATACGTTATACGTTATACGTTCTACGTTATACGTTATACGTTAAACGTTGTACGTTATACGTTATACGTTATACGTTATTCGTTATACGTTATACGTTATACGTTATACGTTATACGTTGGACGTTGTACGTTATACGTTATACGTTATACGCTATACGTTATACGTTATACGTTATACGTTATACGTTATACTTTATACGTTATACGTTATACGTTATACGTCATACGTTATACGTTATACGTTATACGTTACACGTTATACGTTATACATTATACTGTATACGTTATACGTTATACGTTATACGTTATACGTTATACGTTATACGTTATACGTTATACGTTATACGTTATACGTTATGCGTTATAGGATATACGTTATACGTTATACGTTATACGTTATACGTTATACGTTGTACGTTATACGTTATACGTTATACGTTATTCGTTATACGTTATACGTTCTACGTTGTACGTTATACGTTATACGTTATACGTTATACGTTATACGTTATACGTTATACGTTATACGTTATACGTTATACGTTAAACGTTGTACGTTATACGTTATACGTTATACGTTATTCGTTATACGTTATACGTTATACGTTATACGTTATACGTTATACGTTATACGTTGTACGTTATACGTTATACGTTATACGTTATTCGTTATACGTTATACGTTCTACGTTATACGTTATACGTTAAACGTTGTGCGTTATACGTTATACGTTATACGTTATTCGTTATACGTTATACGTTATACGTTATACGTTATACGTTATACGTTATACGTTATACGTTATACGTTATGCGTTATAGGATATACGTTATACGTTATGCGTTATAGGATATACGTTATACGTTATACGTTGTACGTTATACGTTATACGTTGTACGTTATACGTTCTACGTTATACGTTATACGTTAAACGTTGTACGTTATACGTTATACGTCATACGTTATACGTTATACGTTATACGTTATACGTTCTACGTTATACGTTATACGTTAAACGTTGTACGTTATACGTTATACGTTATACGTTATACGTTATACGTTATACGTTATACGTTATACGTTATACGGTATACGTTATACGTTATACGTTATACGTTATACGTTATATTATACGTTATACAATATACGTTATGTGTTATAGGATATACGTTATACGTTATACGTTGTACGTTATACGTTATACGTTATACGTTATACGTTATACGTTATACGTTAAACGTTGTACGTTATACGTTATACGTTATACGTTATACGTTATACGTTATACGTTATACGTTATACGTTATACGTTATACGTTATACCTTATACGTTATACGTTATACGTTATACGTTATACGTTATACGTTATACGTTATACGTTATACGTTATACGTTATGCGTTATACGTTATACGTTAGACGTTATACGTTAAACGTTGTACGTTATACGTTATACGTTATACGTTACACGTTATACGTTATACGTTATACGTTGTACATTATACGTTCTACGTTATACGTTATACGTTATACGTTATACATTATACTGTATACGTTATACGTTATACGTTATACGTTATACGTTATACGTTATACGTTATACGTAATACGTTATACGTTATACGCTATACGTTATACGTTATACGGTATACGTTATACGTTATACGTTATACGTTATACGTTCTACGTTATACGTCATACGTTAAACGTTGTACGTTATACGTTATACGTTATACGTTACACGTTATACGTTATACGTTATACGTTATACGTTATACGTTATACGTTATACGTTATACGTTAGACGTTGTACGTTAAACGTTGTACGTTATACGTTATACGTTATACGTTACACGTTATACGTTATACGTTATACGTTGTACGTTATACGTTCTACGTTATACGTTATACGTTATACGTTATACATTATACTGTATACGTTATACGTTATACGTTATACGTTATACGTTATACGTTATACGTTATACGTTATACGCTATACGTTATACGTTATACGTTATACGTTATACGTTATACGTTATACGTTATACGTTATACGTTATACGTTATACGTTAGACGTTATACGTTAAACGTTGTACGTTATACGTTATACGTTATACGTTACACGTTATACGTTGTACGTTATACGTTGTACGTTATACGTTATACGTTATACGTTACACGTTATACGTTATACATTATACTGTATACGTTATACGTTATACGTTATACGTTATACGTTATACGTTATACGTTATACGTTATACGTTATACGTTATACGTTATACGTTATACGTTATACGTTATACGTTATACGTTATGCGTTATAGGATATACGTTATACGTTATACGTTGTACGTTATACGTTATACGTTGTACGTTATACGTTATACGTTATACGTTATTCGTTATACGTTATACGTTCTACGTTATACGTTATACGTTATACGTTATACGTTATACGTTATACGTTATACGTTATACGTTCTACGTTATACGTTATACGTTAAACGTTGTACGTTATACGTTATACGTTATACGTTATTCGTTATACGTTATACGTTATACGTTATACGTTATACGTTATACGTTATACGTTGTACGTTATACGTTATACGTTATACGTTATTCGTTATACGTTATACGTTCTACGTTATACGTTATACGTTAAACGTTGTACGTTATACGTTATACGTTATACGTTATTCGTTATACGTTATACGTTATACGTTATACGTTATACGTTATACGTTATACGTTATACGTTATACGTTATGCGTTATAGGATATACGTTATACGTTATGCGTTATAGGATATACGTTATACGTTATACGTTGTACGTTATACGTTATACGTTGTACGTTATACGTTCTACGTTATACGTTATACGTTAAACGTTGTACGTTATACGTTATACGTCATACGTTATACGTTATACGTTATACGTTATACGTTCTACGTTATACGTTATACGTTAAACGTTGTACGTTATACGTTATACGTTATACGTTATACGTTATACGTTATACGTTATACGTTATACGTTATACGTTATACGTTAAACGTTGTACGTTATACGTTATACGTTATACGTTATACGTTATACGTTATACGTTATACGTTATACGTTATACGTTATACGTTATACCTTATACGTTATACGTTATACGTTATACGTTATACGTTAGACGTTATACGTTATACGTTATACGTTATACGTTATACGTTATACGTTATACGTTATACCTTATACGTTATACGTTATACGTTATACGTTATACGTTAGACGTTATACGTTATACGTTATACGTTATACGTTATACGTTATACGTTATACGTTAGACGTTATACGTTAAACGTTGTACGTTATACGTTATACGTTATACGTTACACGTTATACGTTATACGTTATACGTTGTACGTTATACGTTCTACGTTATACGTTATACGTTATACGTTATACATTATACTGTATACGTTATACGTTATACGTTATACGTTATACGTTCTACGTTATACGTTATACGTTAAACGTTGTACGTTATACGTTATACGTTATACGTTATACGTTATGCGTTATAGGATATACGTTATACGTTATACGTTATACGTTATACGTTATACGTTATACGTTATACTTTATACGTTATACGTTATACGTTATACGTCATACGTTATACGTTATACGTTATACGTTACACGTTATACGTTATACATTATACTGTATACGTTATACGTTATACGTTGTACGTTATACGTTCTACGTTATACATTATTCGTTAAACGTTGTACGTTATACGTTATACGTCATACGTTATACGTTATACGGTATACGTTATACGTTATACGTTATACGTTATGCGTTATAGGATATACGTTATACGTTATACGTTGTACGTTATACGTTATACGTTGTACGTTATACGTTATACGTTATACGTTATTCGTTATACGTTATACGTTCTACGTTATACGTTATACGTTAAACGTTGTACGTTATACGTTATACGTTATGCGTTATAGGATATACGTTATACGTTAAACGTTGTACGTTATACGTTATACGTCATACGTTATACGTTATACGTTATACGTTATACGTTCTACGTTATACGTTATACGTTAAACGTTGTACGTTATACGTTATACGTTATACGTTATTCGTTATACGTTATACGTTATACGTTATACGTTATACGTTATACGTTATACGTTATACGTTATACGTTATACGTTATACGTTATACGTTATACGTTATACGTTATACGTTATACGTTATACGTTGTACGTTATACGTTATACGTTAGACGCTATACGTTATACGTTATACGTTATACGTTATACGTTATACGTTATACGTTATGCGTTATAGGATATAGATTATACGTTATACGTTGTACGTTATACGTTATAGGATATACATTATACGTTATACGTTGTACGTTATACGTTATACGTTATACGTTATACGTTATACGTTATACGTTATACGTTATACGTTATACGTTATACGTTATACGTTATACGTTATACGTTATACGTTATACATTATACGTTATACGTTATACGTTATACGTTATACGTTATACGTTATACGTTATACGTTATACGTTATGCGTTATAGGATATACGTTATACGTTATACGTTATACGTTATACGTTATACGTTATACGTTATACGTTATACGTTATACGTTATACGTTATACGTTATACGTTATACGTTATACGTTATACGTTATACGTTATACGTTATACGTTATACGTTATACGTTATACGTAATACGTTATACGTTATACGTTATACGTTATACGTTATACGTTATACGTTATACGTTATACGTTATACGTTATACGCTATACGTTATACGTTATACGTTATGCGTTATAGGATATACGTTATACGTTATACGTTGTACGTTATACGTTATACGTTATACGTTATACGTTATACGTTATACGTTATACGTTATACGTTATACGTTATACGTTATACGTTATACGTTATACGTTATACGTTATACGTTATACGTTATACGTTATACGTTATACGTTATACGCTATACGTTATACGTTATACGTTATACGTTATGCGTTATAGGATATACGTTATACGTTATAAGTCATACGTTATACGTTATACGTTATACGTTATACGTTCTACGTTATACGTTATACGTTAAACGTTGTACGTTATACGTTATACGTTATACGTTATACGTTATACGTTATACGTTATACGTTATACGTTATACGGTATACGTTATACGTTATGCGTTATACGTTATACGTTATATTATACGTTATACAATATACGTTATGTGTTATAGGATATACGTTATACGTTATACGTTGTACGTTATACGTTATACGTTATACGTTATACGTTATACGTTATGCGTTAAACGTTGTACGTTATACGTTATACGTTATACGTTATACGTTATACGTTATACGTTATACGTTATACGTTATACGTTATACGTTATACCTTATACGTTATACGTTATACGTTATACGTTATACGTTATACGTTATACGTTATACGTTATACGTTATACGTTATACGTTATACGTTATACGTTATACGTTAGACGTTATACGTTAAACGTTGTACGTTATACGTTATACGTTATACGTTACACGTTATACGTTATACGTTATACGTTGTACGTTATACGTTCTACGTTATACGTTATACGTTATACGTTATACATTATACTGTATACGTTATACGTTATACGTTATACGTTATACGTTATACGTTATACGTTATACGTTATACGTTATACGCTATACGTTATACGTTATACGGTATACGTTATACGTTATACGTTATACGTTATACGTTCTACGTTATACGTTATACGTTAAACGTTGTACGTTATACGTTATACGTTATACGTTATACGTTATGCGTTATAGGATATACGTTATACGTTATACGTTATACGTTATACGTTATACGTTATACGTTATACTTTATACGTTATACGTTATACGTTATACGTCATACGTTATACGTTATACGTTATACGTTACACGTTATACGTTATACATTATACTGTATACGTTATACGTTATACGTTATACGTTATACGTTATACGTTATACGCTATACGTTATGCGTTATAGGATATACGTTATACGTTATACGTTGTACGTTATACGTTATACGTTATACGTTGTACGTTATACGTTCTACGTTATACATTATTCGTTAAACGTTGTACGTTATACGTTATACGTCATACGTTATACGTTATACGGTATACGTTATACGTTATACGTTATACGTTATGCGTTATAGGATATACGTTATACGTTATACGTTGTACGTTATACGTTATACGTTGTACGTTATACGTTATACGTTATACGTTATTCGTTATACGTTATACGTTCTACGTTATACGTTATACGTTAAACGTTGTACGTTATACGTTATACGTTATGCGTTATAGGATATACGTTATACGTTAAACGTTGTACGTTATACGTTATACGTCATACGTTATACGTTATACGTTATACGTTATACGTTCTACGTTATACGTTATACGTTAAACGTTGTACGTTATACGTTATACGTTATACGTTATTCGTTATACGTTATACGTTATACGTTATACGTTATACGTTATACGTTATACGTTATACGTTATACGTTATGCGTTGTACGTTATACGTTATACGTTATACGTTATTCGTTATACGTTATACGTTCTACGTTATACGTTATACGTTAAACGTTGTACGTTATACGTTATACGTTATACGTTATTCGTTATACGTTATACGTTATACGTTATACGTTATACGTTATACGTTATACGTTATACGTTATACGTTATGCGTTATAGGATATACGTTATACGTTATACGTTGTACGTTATACGTTATACGTTGTACGTTATACGTTCTACGTTATACGTTATACGTTAAACGTTGTACGTTATACGTTATACGTCATACGTTATACGTTATACGTTATACGTTATACGTTCTACGTTATACGTTATACTTTAAACGTTGTACGTTATACGTTATACGTTATACGTTATACGTTATACGTTATACGTTATACGTTATACGTTATACGTTATACGTTATACGTTATACGTTATACGTTATACGTTATACGTTATACGTTATACGTTATACGTTATACGTTATACGTTGTACGTTATACGTTATACGTTATGCGTTATAGGATATACGTTATACGTTATACGTTATACGTTATACGTTATACGTTATACGTTATACGTTATACGTTATACGTTATACGTTATACGTTATACGTTATACATTATACGTTATACGTTATACGTTATACGTTATACGTTATACGTTATACGTTATACGTTATACGACATACGTTATACGTTATACGTTATACGTTATACGTTATACGTTATACGTTATACGTTATACGTTATACGTTATACGTTATACGTTATACGTTATACGTTATACGTTATACGTTATACGTTATACGTTATGCGTTATAGGATATACGTTATACGTTATACGTTGTACGTTATACGTTATACGTTATACGTTGTACGTTATACGTTCTACGTTATACATTATTCGTTAAACGATGTACGTTATACGTTATACGTCATACGTTATACGTTATACGGTATACGTTATACGTTCTACGTTATACGTTATACGTTAAACGTTGTAAGTTATACGTTATACGTTGTACGTTATAAGTTATACGTTATACGTTATACGTTATACGTTATACGTTATACGTTATACGTTACACGTTATACGTTATACGTTATACGTTATACGTTATACGTTATACGTTATACGTTATACGTTATACGTTATGCGTTATAGGATATACGTTATACGTTATACGTTGTACGTTATACGTTATACGTTATACGTTATACGTTATACGTTATACGTTATACGTTATACGTTATACGTTATACGTTATACGTTATACGTTATACGTTATACGTTATACGTTATACGTTATACGTTATACGTTATACGTTATACGTTATACGTTATACGTTATACGTTATACGTTATACGTTATACGTTATACGTTATACGTTTTACGTTATACGTTATACGTTATACGTTATACGTTATACGTTATACGTTTTACGTTATACGTTATACGTTATACGTTATACGTTATACGTTATACGTTATACGTTATACGTTATACGTTATACGTTATACGTTATACGTAATAAGTTATACGTTATACGTTATACGTTATACGTTATACGTTATACGTTATACGTTATACGTTATACGGTATACGTTATACGTTATACGTTATACGTTATACGTTATACGTTATACGTTATACGTAATACGTTATACGTTATACGTTATACGTTATACGTTATACGTTATACGTTATACGTTATACGTTATACGTTATACGCTATACGTTATACGTTATACGTTATGCGTTATAGGATATACGTTATACGTTATACGTTGTACGTTATACGTTATACGTTATACGTTATACGTTATACGTTATACGTTATACGTTATACGTTATACGTTATACGTTATACGTTATACGTTATACGTTATACGTTATACGTTATACGTTATACGTTATACGTTATACGTTATACGCTATACGTTATACGTTATACGTTATACGTTATGCGTTATAGGATATACGTTATACGTTATAAGTCATACGTTATACGTTATACGTTATACGTTATACGTTCTACCTTATACGTTATACGTTAAACGTTGTACGTTATACGTTATACGTTATACGTTATACGTTATACGTTATACGTTATACGTTATACGTTATACGGTATACGTTATACGTTATACGTTATACGTTATACGTTATATTATACGTTATACAATATACGTTATGTGTTATAGGATATACGTTATACGTTATACGTTGTACGTTATACGTTATACGTTATACGTTATACGTTATACGTTATGCGTTAAACGTTGTACGTTATACGTTATACGTTATACGTTATACGTTATACGTTATACGTTATACGTTATACGTTATACGTTATACGTTATACGTTATACGTTATACGTTATACGTTATACGTTATACGTTATACGTTGTACGTTATACGTTCTACGTTATACGTTATACGTTAAACGTTGTACGTTATACGTTATACGTTATACGTTATACTTTATACGACATACGTTATACGTTATACGTTATACGTTATACGTTATACGTTGTACGTTATACGTTCTACGTTATACGTTATACGTTAAACGTTGTACGTTATACGTTATACGTTATACGTTATACGTTATACGTTATACGTTATACGTTATACGTTATACGTTATACGTTACACGTTATACGTTATGCGTTATAGGATATACGTTATACGTTCTACGTTATACGTTATACGTTAAACGTTGTACGTTATACGTTATACGTTATACGTTATACGTTATACGTTATACGTTATACGTTATACGTTATACGTTATACGTTACACGTTATACGTTATGCGTTATAGGATATACGTTATACGTTATTCGTTGTACGTTATACGTTATACGTTATACGTTATACGTTATACGTTATACGTTATACGTTATACGTTATACGTTATACGTTATACGTTATACGTTGTACGTTATACGTTCTACGTTATACGTTATACGTTAAACGTTGTACGTTATACGTTATACGTTATACGTTATACGTTATACGTTATACGTTATACGTTATACGTTATACGTTATACGTTATACGTTATACGTTATACGTTATACGTTATACGTTATACGTTATACGTTATACGTTATACGTTGTACATTATACGTTATACGTTAGACGCTATACGTTATACGATATACGTTATACGTTATACGTTATACGTTATGCGTTATAGGATATTCGTTATACGTTATACGTTGTACGTTATACGTTATACGTTATACGTTATACGTTATACGTTGTACGTTATACGTTCTACGTTATACGTTATACGTTAAACGTTGTACGTTATACGTTATACGTTATACGTTATACGTTATACGTTATACGTTATACGTTATACGTTATACGTTATACGTTATACGTTATACGTTATACGTTATACGTTATACGTTATACGTTATACGTTATACGTTATACGTTATACGTTATACGTTATACGTTATACGTTATGCGTTATAGGATATACGTTATACGTTATACGTTGTACGTTATACGTTATACGTTATACGTTGTACGTTATACGTTCTACGTTATACATTATTCGTTAAACGATGTACGTTATACGTTATACGTCATACGTTATACGTTATACGGTATACGTTATACGTTCTACGTTATACGTTATACGTTAAACGTTGTAAGTTATACGTTATACGTTGTACGTTATAAGTTATACGTTATACGTTATACGTTATACGTTATACGTTATACGTTATACGTTACACGTTATACGTTATACGTTATACGTTATACGTTATACGTTATACGTTATACGTTATACGTTATACGTTATGCGTTATAGGATATACGTTATACGTTATACGTTGTACGTTATACGTTATACGTTATACGTTATACGTTATACGTTATACGTTATACGTTATACGTTATACGTTATACGTTATACGTTATACGTTATACGTTATACGTTATACGTTATACGTTATACGTTATACGTTATACGTTATACGTTATACGTTATACGTTATACGTTATACGTTATACGTTATACGTTATACGTTATACGTTTTACGTTATACGTTATACGTTATACGTTATACGTTATACGTTATACGTTTTACGTTATACGTTATACGTTATACGTTATACGTTATACGTTATACGTTATACGTTATACGTTATACGTTATACGTTATACGTTATACGTAATAAGTTATACGTTATACGTTATACGTTATACGTTATACGTTATACGTTATACGTTATACGTTATACGGTATACGTTATACGTTATACGTTATACGTTATACGTTATACGTTATACGTTATACGTAATACGTTATACGTTATACGTTATACGTTATACGTTATACGTTATACGTTATACGTTATACGTTATACGTTATACGCTATACGTTATACGTTATACGTTATGCGTTATAGGACATACGTTATACGTTATACGTTGTACGTTATACGTTATACGTTATACGTTATACGTTATACGTTATACGTTATACGTTATACGTTATACGTTATACGTTATACGTTATACGTTATACGTTATACGTTATACGTTATACGTTATACGTTATACGTTATACGTTATACGCTATACGTTATACGTTATACGTTATACGTTATGCGTTATAGGATATACGTTATACGTTATAAGTCATACGTTATACGTTATACGTTATACGTTATACGTTCTACGTTATACGTTATACGTTAAACGTTGTACGTTATACGTTATACGTTATACGTTATACGTTATACGTTATACGTTATACGTTATACGTTATACGGTATACGTTATACGTTATACGTTATACGTTATACGTTATATTATACGTTATACAATATACGTTATGTGTTATAGGATATACGTTATACGTTATACGTTGTACGTTATACGTTATACGTTATACGTTATACGTTATACGTTATGCGTTAAACGTTGTACGTTATACGTTATACGTTATACGTTATACGTTATACGTTATACGTTATACGTTATACGTTATACGTTATACGTTATACGTTATACGTTATACGTTATACGTTATACGTTATACGTTATACGTTGTACGTTATACGTTCTACGTTATACGTTATACGTTAAACGTTGTACGTTATACGTTATACGTTATACGTTATACTTTATACGACATACGTTATACGTTATACGTTATACGTTATACGTTATACGTTGTACGTTATACGTTCTACGTTATACGTTATACGTTAAACGTTGTACGTTATACGTTATACGTTATACGTTATACGTTATACGTTATACGTTATACGTTATACGTTATACGTTATACGTTACACGTTATACGTTATGCGTTATAGGATATACGTTATACGTTCTACGTTATACGTTATACGTTAAACGTTGTACGTTATACGTTATACGTTATACGTTATACGTTATACGTTATACGTTATACGTTATACGTTATACGTTATACGTTACACGTTATACGTTATGCGTTATAGGATATACGTTATACGTTATTCGTTGTACGTTATACGTTATACGTTATACGTTATACGTTATACGTTATACGTTATACGTTATACGTTATACGTTATACGTTATACGTTATACGTTATACGTTATACGTTATACGTTATACGTTATACGTTATACGTTATGCGTTATAGGATATACGTTATATGTTATTCGTTATACGTTATACGTTATACGTTATACGTTATACGTTATACGTTATACGTTACACGTTATACGTTATACGTTATACGTTATACGTTATACGTTATACGTTATACGTTATACGTTATACGTTATACGTTATACGTTATACGTTATACGTTATACGTTATACGTTATACGTTGTACATTATACGTTATACGTTAGACGCTATACGTTATACGATATACGTTATACGTTATACGTTATACGTTATGCGTTATAGGATATTCGTTATACGTTATACGTTGTACGTTATACGTTATACGTTATACGTTATACGTTATACGTTGTACGTTATACGTTCTACGTTATACGTTATACGTTAAACGTTGTACGTTATACGTTATACGTTATACGTTATACGTTATACGTTATACGTTATACGTTATACGTTATACGTTATACGTTATACGTTATACGTTATACGTTATGCGTTATAGGATATACGTTATATGTTATTCGTTATACGTTATACGTTATACGTTATACGTTATACGTTATACGTTATACGTTACACGTTATACGTTATACGTTATACGTTATACGTTATACGTTATAAGTTATACGTTATACGTTATACGTTATACGTTATACGTTATACGTTATACGTTACACGTTATACGGTATACGTTATACGTTATACGTTATACGTTATACGTTATATTATACGTTATACAATATACGTTATGTGTTATAGGATATACGTTATACGTTATACGTTGTACGTTATACGTTATACGTTATACGTTATACGTTATACGTTATACGTTAAACGTTGTACGTTATACGTTATACGTTATACGTTATACGTTATACGTTATACGTTATACGTTATACGTTATACGTTATACGTTATACGTTATACGTTATACGTTATACCTTATACGTTATACGTTATACGTTATACGTTATACGTTATACGTTATACGTTATACGTTATACGTTATACGTTATACGTTATACGTTATACGTTATACGTTAGACGTTATACGTTAAACGTTGTACGTTATACGTTATACGTTATACGTTACACGTTATACGTTATACGTTATACGTTGTACGTTATACGTTCTACGTTATACGTTATACGTTATACGTTATACATTATACTGTATACGTTATACGTTATACGTTATACGTTATACGTTATACGTTATACGTTATACGTTATACGCTATACGTTATACGTTATACGGTATACGTTATACGTTATACGTTATACGTTATACGTTCTACGTTATACGTTATACGTTAAACGTTGTACGTTATACGTTATACGTTATACGTTATACGTTATGCGTTATAGGATATACGTTATACGTTATACGTTATACGTTATTCGTTATACGTTATACGTTATACGTTATACGTTATGCGTTATAGGATATTCGTTATACGTTATACGTTATACGTTATACGTTATACGCTATACGTTATACGTTATACGTTATACGTTATACGTTATACGTTATACGTTATACGTTATACGTTATACGTTGTACATTATACGTTATACGTTAGACGCTATACGTTATACGATATACGTTATACGTTATACGTTATACGTTATGCGTTATAGGATATTCGTTATACGTTATACGTTGTACGTTATACGTTATACGTTATACGTTATACGTTATACGTTGTACGTTATACGTTCTACGTTATACGTTATACGTTAAACGTTGTACGTTATACGTTATACGTCATACGTTATACGTTATACGTTATACGTTATACGTTACACGTTATACGTTATACGTTATACGTTATACGTTATACGTTATACGTTATACGTTACACGTTATACGTTATGCGTTATAGGATATACGTTATACGTTATACGTTGTACGTTATACGTTATACGTTATACGTTATACGTTATACGTTATACGTTATACGTTATACGTTATACGTTATACGTTATACGTTATACGTTATACGTTATACGTTATACGTTGTACATTATACGTTATACGTTAGACGCTATACGTTATACGATATACGTTATACGTTATACGTTATACGTTATGCGTTATAGGATATTCGTTATACGTTATACGTTGTACGTTATACGTTATACGTTATACGTTATACGTTATACGTTGTACGTTATACGTTCTACGTTATACGTTATACGTTAAACGTTGTACGTTATACGTTATACGTAATACGTTATACGTTATACGTTATACGTTATACGTTATACGTTATACGTTCTACGTTATACGTTATACGTTAAACGTTGTACGTTATACGTTATACGTTATACGTTATACGTTATACGTTATACGTTATGCGTTCTACGTTATACGTTATACGGTAAACGTTGTACGTAATACGCTATACGTAATACGTTATACGTTATACGTTATACGTTATACGTTATACGTTGTACGTTATACGTTATACGTTATACGTTATGCGTTATACGTTGTACGTTACACGTTCTACGTTATACGTTATACGTTATACGTTATACATTATACTGTATACGTTATACGTTATACGTTATACGTTATACGTTATACGTTATACGTTGTACGTTATACGTTATACGTTATACATTATACGTTATACGTTATACGTTATACGTTATACGTTATACGTTATACTTTATACGACATACGTTATACGTTATACGTTATACGTTATACGTTATACGTTGTACGTTATACGTTCTACGTTATACGTTATACGTTAAACGTTGTACGTTATACGTTATACGTTATACGTTATACGTTATACGTTATACGTTATACGTTATACGTTATACGTTATACGTTACACGTTATACGTTATGCGTTATAGGATATACGTTATACGTTATACGTTGTACGTTATACGTTATACGTTATACGTTATACGTTATACGTTATACGTTATACGTTATACGTTATACGTTATACGTTATACGTTATACGTTATACGTTGTACGTTATACGTTCTACGTTATACGTTATACGTTAAACGTTGTACGTTATACGTTGTACGTTATACGTTATACGTTATACGTTATACGTTATACGTTATACGTTATACGTTATACGTTATACGTTATACGTTATACGTTATACGTTATACGTTATACGTTATACGTTATACGTTATACGTTGTACATTATACGTTATACGTTAGACGCTATACGTTATACGATATACGTTATACGTTATACGTTATACGTTATGCGTTATAGGATATTCGTTATACGTTATACGTTGTACGTTATACGTTATACGTTATACGTTATACGTTATACGTTGTACGTTATACGTTCTACGTTATACGTTATACGTTAAACGTTGTACGTTATACGTTATACGTAATACGTTATACGTTATACGTTATACGTTATACGTTATACGTTATACGTTCTACGTTATACGTTATACGTTAAACGTTGTACGTTATACGTTATACGTTATACGTTATACGTTATACGTTATACGTTATGCGTTCTACGTTATACGTTATACGGTAAACGTTGTACGTAATACGCTATACGTAATACGTTATACGTTATACGTTATACGTTATACGTTGTACGTTATACGTTATACGTTATACGTTATACATTATACTGTATACGTTATACGTTATACGTTATACGTTATACGTTATACGTTATACGTTATACGTTATACGCTATACGTTATACGTTATACGTTACACGTTATACGTTATACTTTATACGTTATACGTTATATGTTATACGTTATACGTTATACGTTATACGTTATACGTTATACGTTACACGTTATACGTTATACATTATACTGTATACGTTATACGTTATACGTTATACGTTATACGTTATACGTTATACGTTATGCGTTATACGTTATACGTTATACGTTATACGTTATACGTTATACGTTATACGTTATACGTTATACGTTATGCGTTATAGGATATACGTTATATGTTATTCGTTATACGTTATACGTTATACGTTATACGTTATACGTTATACGTTATACGTTACACGTTATACGTTATACATTATACTGTATACGTTATACGTTATACGTTATACGTTATACGTTATACGTTATACGTTATACGTTATACGTTATACGTTATACGTTATACGTTATACGTTATACGTTATACGTTATACGTTATACGCTATACGTTATATGTTATACGTTATACGTTATGCGTTATAGGATATACGTTATACGTTATACGTTGTACGTTATACGTTATACGTTATTCGTTATATGTTATACGTCATGCGATATGCGTTATACGTTATTCGTTATACGGTATACGTTAAACGTTGTGCGTTATACGTTATACGTTATACGTTATACGTTATACGTTGGACGTTGTACGTTATACGTTATACGTTATACGCTATACGTTATACGTTATACGTTATACGTTATACGTTATACGTTATACGTTATACGTTATACGTTATACGTTATACGTTATACGTTATACGTTATACGTTATACGTTATACGTTATACGTTATACGTTATACGTTACACGTTATACGTTATACATTATACTGTATACGTTATACGTTATACGTTATACGTTATACGTTATACGTTATACGTTATACGTTATACGTTATACGTTATACGTTATACGTTATACGTTATACGTTATACGTTATACGTTATACGTTATACGTTATACGTTATACGTTATACGTAATACGTTATACGTTATACGTTATACGTTATACGTTATACGTTATACGTTATACGTTATACGTTATACGTTATACGTTATGCGTTCTACGTTATACGTTATACGGTAAACGTTGTACGTAATACGCTATACGTAATACGTTATACGTTATACGTTATACGTTATACGTTGTACGTTATACGTTATACGTTATACGTTATGCGTTATACGTTGTACGGTACACGTTCTACGTTATACGTTATACGTTATACGTTATACATTATACTGTATACGTTATACGTTATACGTTATACGTTATACGTTATACGTTATACGTTATACGTTATACGCTATACGTTATACGTTATACGTTACACGTTATACGTTATACTTTATACGTTATACGTTATATGTTATACGTTATACGTTATACGTTATACGTTATACGTTATACGTTACACGTTATACGATATACATTATACTGTATACGTTATACGTTATACGTTATACGTTATACGTTATACGTTATACGTTATACGTTATACGTTATACGTTATACGTTATACGTTATACGTTATACGTTATACGTTATACGTTATACGTTATGCGTTATAGGATATACGTTATATGTTATTCGTTATACGTTATACGTTATACGTTATACGTTATACGTTATACGTTATACGTTACACGTTATACGTTATACATTATACTGTATACGTTATACGTTATACGTTATACGTTATACGTTATACGTTATACGTTATACGTTATACGTTATACGTTATACGTTATACGTTATACGTTATACGTTATACGTTATACGTTATACGCTATACGTTGTATGTTATACGTTATACGTTATGCGTTATAGGATATACGATATACGTTATACGTTGTACGTTATACGTTATACGTTATTCGTTATATGTTATACGTCATGCGATATACGTTATACGTTATTCGTTATACGGTATACGTTAAACGTTGTACGTTATACGTTATACGTTATACGTTATACGTTATACGTTGGACGTTGTACGTTATACGTTATACGTTATACGCTATACGTTATACGTTATACGTTATACGTTATACGTTATACGTTATACGTTATACGTTATACGTTATACGTTATACGTTATACGTTATACGTTATACGTTATACGTTATACGTTATACGTTATACGTTATACGTTATACGTTACACGTTATACGTTATACATTATACTGTATACGTTATACGTTATACGTTATACGTTATACGTTATACGTTATACGTTATACGTTATACGTTATACGTTATACGTTATACGTTATACGTTATACGTTATACGTTATACGTTATACGTTATACGTTATACGTTATACGTTATACGTTATACGTTATACGTTATACGTAATACGTTATACGTTATACGTTATACGTTATACGTTATACGTTATACGTTATACGTTATACGTTATACGTTATACGTTATACGCTATACGTTATACGTTATACGTTATACGTTATGCGTTATAGGATATACGTTATACGTTATACGTTGTACGTTATACGTTATACGTTATACGTTATACGTTATACGTTATACGTTATACGTTATACGTTATACGTTATACGTTATACGTTATACGTTATACGTTATACGTTATACGTTATACGTTATACGTTATACGCTATACGTTACACGTTATACGTTATACGTTATACGTTATGCGTTATAGGATATACGTTATACGTTATACGTTGTACGTTATACGTTATACGTTATACGTTATATGTTATACGTCATGCGATATACGTTATACGTTATTCGTTATACGGTATACGTTAAACGTTGTACGTTATACGTTATACGTTATACGTTATACGTTATACGTTGGACGTTGTACGTTATACGTTATACGTTATACGCTATACGTTATACGTTATACGTTATACGTTATACGTTATACTTTATACGTTATACGTTATACGTTATACGTCATACGTTATACGTTATACGTTATACGTTACACGTTATACGTTATACATTATACTGTATACGTTATACGTTATACGTTATACGTTATACGTTATACGTTATACGTTATACGTTATACGTTATACGTTATACGTTATACGTTATACGTTATACGTTATACGTTGTACGTTATACGTTCTACGTTATACGTTATACGTTAAACGTTGTACGTTATACGTTATACGTAATACGTTATACGTTATACGTTATACGTTATACGTTATACGTTATACGTTCTACGTTATACGTTATACGTTAAACGTTGTACGTTATACGTTATACGTTATACGTTATACGTTATACGTTATACGTTATACGTTATACGTTATACGTTATACGTTGGACGTTGTACGTTATACGTTATACGTTATACGCTATACGTTATACGTTATACGTTATACGTTATACGTTATACGTTATACGTTATACGTTATACGTTATACGTTATAAGTTATACGTTATACGTTATACGTTGTACGTTATACGTTCTACGTTATACGTTATACGTTAAACGTTGTACGTTATACGTTATACGTAATACGTTCTACGTTATACGTTATACGTTATACGTTATACGTTGTACGTTATACGTTATACGTTATACATTATACGTTATACGTTATACGTTATACGTTATACGTTATACGTTATACTTTATACGACATACGTTATACGTTATACGTTATACGTTATACGTTATACGTTATACGTTATACGTTATACGTTATACGTTATACGTTATACGTTATACGTTATGCGTTATAGGATATACGTTATACGTTATACGTTGTACGTTATACGTTATACGTTATACGTTGTACGTTATACGTTCTACGTTATACATTATTCGTTAAACGTTGTACGTTATACGTTATACGTCATACGTTATACGTTATACCTTATACGTTATACGTTCTACGTTATACGTTATACGTTATACGTTGTAAGTTATACGTTATACGTTGTACGTTATACGTTATACGTTATACGTTATACGTTATACGTTATACGTTATACGTTATTAGTTATACGTTATACGTTATACGTTATACGTCATAGGTTATACGTTATACGTTATGCGTTATACGGTATACGTTAAACGTTGTACGTTATACGTTATACGTTATACGTTATACGTTATACGTTGGACGTTGTACGTTATACGTTATACGTTATACGCTATACGTTATACGTTATACGTTATACGTTATACGTTATACGTTATACGTTATACGTTATACGTTATACGTTATAAGTTATACGTTATACGTTATACGTTGTACGTTATACGTTCTACGTTATACGTTATACGTTAAACGTTGTACGTTATACGTTATACGTAATACGTTCTACGTTATACGTTATACGTTATACGTTATACGTTGTACGTTATACGTTATACGTTATACGTTATTCGTTATACGTTATACGTTCTACGTTATACGTTATACGTTAAACGTTGTACGTTATACGTTATACGTCATACGTTATTCGTTATACGTTATACGTTATACGTTATACGTTATACGTTATACGTTATACGTTATACGTTATACGTTATACGTTATGCGTTATAGGATATACGTTATACGTTATACGTTGTACGTTATACGTTATACGTTGTACGTTATACGTTCTACGTTATACGTTATACGTTAAACGTTGTACGTTATACGTTATACGTCATACGTTATACGTTATACGTTATACGTTATACGTTCTACGTTATACGTTATACGTTAAACGTTGTACGTTATACGTTATACGTTATACGTTATACGTTATACGTTATACGTTATACGTTATACGTTATACGTTATACGTTATGCGTTCTACGTTATACGTTATACGGTAAACGTTGTACGTAATACGCTATACGTAATACGTTATACGTTATACGTTATACGTTATACGTTGTACGTTATACGTTATACGTTATACGTTATGCGTTATACGTTGTACGTTACACGTTCTACGTTATACGTTATACGTTATACGTTATACATTATACTGTATACGTTATACGTTATACGTTATACGTTATACGTTATACGTTATACGTTATACGTTATACGTTATACGTTATACGCTATACGTTATACGTTATACGTTACACGTTATACGTTATACGTTATACGTTATACGTTATACGTTATGCGTTATAGGATATACGTTATATGTTATTCGTTATACGTTATACGTTATACGTTATACGTTATACGTTATACGTTATACGTTACACGTTATACGTTATACATTATACTGTATACGTTATACGTTATACGTTATACGTTATACGTTATACGTTATACGTTATACGTTATACGTTATACGTTATACGTTATACGTTATACGTTATACGTTATACGTTATACGTTATACGTTATACGTTATACGTTATGCGTTATAGGATATACGTTATATGTTATTCGTTATACGTTATACGTTATACGTTATACGTTATACGTTATACGTTATACGTTACACGTTATACGTTATACATTATACTGTATACGTTATACGTTATACGTTATACGTTATACGTTATACGTTATACGTTATACGTTATACGTTATACGTTATACGTTATACGTTATACGTTATACGTTATACGTTATACGTTATACGTTATACGCTATACGTTATATGTTATACGTTATACGTTATGCGTTATAGGATATACGTTATACGTTATACGTTATACGTTGTACGTTATACGTTATACGTTATTCGTTATATGTTATACGTCATGCGATATACGTTATACGTTATTCGTTATACGGTATACGTTAAACGTTGTACGTTATACGTTATACGTTATACGTTATACGTTATACGTTGGACGTTGTACGTTATACGTTATACGTTATACGCTATACGTTATACGTTATACGTTATACGTTATACGTTATACGTTCTACGTTATACGTTATACGTTAAACGTTGTACGTTATACGTTATACGTTATACGTTATACGTTATACGTTATACGTTATATGTTATACGTTATACGTTATACGTTATACGTTATACGTTGTACGTTATACGTTATACGTTAGACGCTATACGTTATACGTTATACGTTATACGTTATACGTTATACGTTATACGTTATGCGTTATAGGATATACGTTATACGTTATACGTTGTACGTTATACGTTATACGTTATACGTTATACGTTATACGTTGTTCGTTATACGTTCTACGTTATACGTTATACGTTATACGTTATACGTTATACGTTATACGTTATACGTTATACGTTATACGTTATACGTTATACGTTATACGTTATACGTTATACGTTATACGTTATACGTTATACGTTATACGTTATACGTTATACGTTATACGTTATACGTTATACGTTATACGTTATACGTTATACGCTATACGTTATACGTTATACGTTATACGTTATGCGTTATAGGATATACGTTATACGTTATACGTTGTACGTTATACGTTATACGTTATACGTTATACGTTATACGTTATACGTTATACGTTATACGTTATACGTTATACGTTATACGTTATACGTTATACGTTATACGTTATACGTTATACGTTATACGTTATACGTTATACGCTATACGTTACACGTTATACGTTATACGTTATGCGTTATAGGATATACGTTATACGTTATACGTTGTACGTTATACGTTATACGTTATACGTTATATGTTATACGTCATGCGATATACGTTATACGTTATACGTTATACGTTATACGTTATGCGTTATACGTTATACGTTATACGTTATACGTTATACGTTATACGTTATACGTTATACGTTATACGTTATACGTTATACGTTATACGTTATACGTTATACGTTACACGTCATACGTTATACGTTATACGTTATACGTTATACGTTCTACGTTATACGTTATACGTTAAACGTTATACGTTAAACGTTGTACGTTATACGTTATACGTCATACGTTATACGTTATACGTTATACGTTATACGTTATACGTTATACGTTATACGTTATACGTTATACGTTATACGTTATACGTTGTACGTTATACGTTATACGTTATACGTTATACGTTATACGACATACGTTATACGTTATACGTTATACGTTACACGTTATACACTATACGTTATACGTTATACGTTATACGTTATACGTTATACGTTATACGTTATACGTTGTACGTTATACGTTATACGTTATACGTTATACGTTATACGTTATACGTTATACGTTATACCTTATACTTTATACGTTATACGTTATACGTTATACACTATACGTTATACGTTGAACGTTGTACGATATACGTTATACGTTATACGTTATACGTTATACGTTATACGTTAAACGTTGTACGTTATACGTTATACGTCATACGTTATACGTTATACGTTATACGTTCTACGTTATACGTTATACGTTAAACGTTGTACGTTATACGTTATACGTTATACGTTATACGTTATACGTTATACGTTATATGTTATACGTTATACGTTATACGTTATACGTTATACGTTGTACGTTATACGTTATACGTTAGACGCTATACGTTATACGTTATACGTTATACGTTATACGTTATACGTTATACGTTATGCGTTATAGGATATACGTTATACGTTATACGTTGTACGTTATACGTTATACGTTATACGTTATACGTTATACGTTGTTCGTTATACGTTCTACGTTATACGTTATACGTTAAACGTTGTACGTTATACGTTATACGTCATACGTTATACGTTATACGTTATACGTTATACGTTATACGTTATACGTTCTACGTTATACGTTATACGTTAAACGTTGTACGTTATACGTTATACGTTATACGTTATACGTTATACGTTATACGTTATGCGTTATACGTTATACGTTATACGTTATACGTTATACGTTATACGTTATACGTTATACGTTATACGTTATACGTTATACGTTATACGTTATACGTTATACGTTACACGTCATACGTTATACGTTATACGTTATACGTTATACGTTCTACGTTATACGTTATACGTTAAACGTTGTACGTTATACGTTATACGTTATACGTTATACGTTATACGCTATACGTTATACGTTATACGTTATACGATATACGTTATACGTTATACGTTACACATTATACGTTATACGTTACACGTTATACGTTATACGTTATACGTTATACGTTATACGTTATACGACATACGTTATACGTTATACGTTATACGTTACACGTCATACGTTATACGTTACACGTTATACGTTATACGTTATACGTTATACGTTATACGTTATACGTTATACGTTATACGTTATACGTTATACGTTATACCTTATACGTTATACTTTATACGTTATACGTTATACATTATACGTTATACGTTGAACGTTGTACGATATACGTTATACGTTATACGTTATACGTTATACGTTACATGTTATACGTTAAACGTTGTACGTTATACGTTATACGTCATACGTTATACGTTATACGTTATACGTTATACGTTCTACGTTATACGTTGTACGTTAAACGTTGTACGTTATACGTTATACGTTATACGTTATTCGTTATACGTTATACGTTATACGTTATACGTTATACGTTATACGTTATACGTTATACGTTATGCGTTAGAGGATATACGTTATACGTTATACGTTGTACGTTATACGTTATACGTTGTACGTTATACGTTCTACGTTATACGTTATACGTTAAACGTTGTACGTTATACGTTATACGTCATACGTTATACGTTATACGTTATACGTTATACGTTATACGTTATACGTTATACGTTATACGTTATACGTTATACGTTATACGTTATACGTTGTACGTTATACGTTATACGTTATACGTTATACGTTATACGTTATACCTTATACGTTATACGTTATACGTTATACGTTATACACTATACGTTATACGTTATACGTTATACGTTATACGTTATACGTTATACGTTATACGTTGTACGTTATACGTTATACGTTATACGTTATACGTTATACGTTATACCTTATACGTTATACGTTATACGTTATACGTTATACGTTATACGTAATACGTTATACGTTATACGTTATACGTTATACGTTATACGTTATACGTTATACGTTATACGTTATACGTTATACGTTATACGTTATACGTTATACGTTATACGTTATACGTTATACGTTATACGTTATACGTTATACGTTATACGTTATACGTTAAACGTTGTACGTTATACGTTATACGTTATACGTTATACGTTATACGTTATACGTTATGCGTTATACGTCATACGTTATACGTTATACGTTATACGTTATACGTTATACGTTCTACGTTATACGTTATACGTTAAACGTTGTACGTTATACGTTATATGTTATACGTTATACCTTATACGTTATATGTTATACGTTATACGTTATACATTATACGTTATACGTTGAACTTTGTACGATATACGTTATACGTTATACGTTATACGTTATACGTTATACGTTAAACGTTGTACGTTATACGTTATACGTCATACGTTATACGTTATACGTTATACGTTCTACGTTATACGTTATACGTTAAACGTTGTACGTTATACGTTATACGTTATACGTTATACGTTATACGTTATACGTTATGCGTTATACGTTATACGTTATACGTTATACGTTATACGTTATACGTTATACGTTATACGTTATACGTTATACGTAATACGTAATACGTCATACCTTTTACGTTAATCGTTATACGTTATACGTTACACGCTATACGTTATACGTTATACGTTATACGTTATACGTTATACGTTATACGTTATACGTTATACGTTATGCGTTATAGGATATACGTTATACGTTATACGTTGTACGTTGTACGTTATACGTTATACGTTATACGTTATACGTTATACGTTAAACGTTATATGTTATACGTTATACCTTATACGTTATATGTTATACGTTATACGTTATACATTATACGTTATACGTTGAACTTTGTACGATATACGTTATACTGTATACGTTATACGTTATACGTTATACGTTATACGCCATACGTTATACGTTATACGTTATACGTTATACGTTATACTGTATACGTTATACGTTATACGTTATACGTTATACGCCATACGTTATACGTTATACGTTATACGTTATACGTTATACGTTATACGTTATACGTTATACGTTATACGTCATACGTTATACGTTATACGTTATACGTTATACGTTATACGTTATACGTCATACGTTATACGTTATACGTTATACGTTCTACGTTATACGTTATACGTTAAACGTTGTACGTTATACGTTATACGTTATACGTTATACGTTATACGTTATACGTTATGCGTTATACGTTATACGTTATACGTTATACGTTATACGTTATACGTTATACGTTATACGTTATACGTTATACGTAATACGTAATACGTCATACCTTTTACGTTAATCGTTATACGTTATACGTTACACGCTATACGTTATACGTTATACGTTATGCGTTATACGTTATACGTTATACGTTATACGTTATACGTAATACGTTATACGTTATACGTTATACGTTATACGTTATACGTTATACGTTATACGTTATACGTTATACGTTATACGTTATACGTTATACGTTATACGTTATACGTTATACGTTATACGTTATACGTTATACGTTATACGTTATACGTTATACGTTATACGTTATACGTTATGCGTTATAGGATATACGTTATACGTTATACGTTGTACGTTGTACGTTATACGTTATACGTTATACGTTATACGTTATACGTTATACGTTATACGTTATACGTTATACGTTATACGTTATACGTTATACGTTATACGTTATACGTTATACGTTATACGTTATACGTTATACGTTATGCGTTATACGTTATGCGTTATAGGATATACGTTATACGTTATACGTTGTACGTTGTACGTTATACGTTATACGTTATACGTTATACGTTATACGTTATACGTTATACGTTAAACGTTATACGTTATACGTTATACGATATACGTTATACGTTATACGTTATACGTTATACGTTATACGTTATACGTTATACGTTATACGTTATACGTTATACGTTATACGTTATACGTTATACGTTGTACGTTATACGTTATACGTTATACGTTATACGTTAGACGTTGTACGTTATACGTTATACGTTATACGTTATACGCTATACGTTATACGTTATACGTTATACGTTATACGTTATACGTTATACGTTATACGTTATACGTTATACGTTATACGTTATACGTTATACGTTATATGATATACGTCATGCGATATACGTTATACGTTATTCGTTATACGGTATACGTTAAACGTTGTACGTTATACGTTATCCGTTATACGTTATACGTTATACGTTAAACGTTAAACGTTGTACGTTATACGTTACACGTTATACGTTATACGTTATACGTTATACGTTATACGTTATACGTTATACGTTGGACGTTATACGTTATACGTTATACGTTATACGTTATACGTTATACGTTATACGTTATACGTTACACGTTATACGTTATACGTTATACTGTATACGTTATACGTTATACGTTATACGTTATACGTTATACGTTATACGTCATACGTTATACGTTATACGTTATACGTTATACGTTCTACGTTATACGTTATACGTTATACGTTATACGTTATACTGTATACGTTATACGTTATACGTTATACGTTATACGCCATACGTTATACGTTATACGTTATACCTTATACGTTATACTGTATACGTTATACGTTGTACGTTATACGTTATACGCCATACGTTATACGTTATACGTTATACGTTATACGTTATACGTTATACGTTATACGTTATACGTTATACGTCATACGTTATACGTTATACGTTATACGTTATACGTTATACGTTCTACGTTATACGTTATACGTTAAACGTTGTACGTTATACGTTATATGTTATACGTTATACCTTATACGTTATATGTTATACGTTATACGTTATACATTATACGTTATACGTTGAACTTTGTACGATATACGTTATACGTTATACGTTATACGTTATACGTTATACGTTAAACGTTGTACGTTATACGTTATACGTCATACGTTATACGTTATACGTTATACGTTCTACGTTATACGTTATACGTTAAACGTTGTACGTTATACGTTATACGTTATACGTTATACGTTATACGTTATACGTTATGCGTTATACGTTATACGTTATACGTTATACGTTATACGTTATACGTTATACGTTATACGTTATACGTTATACGTAATACGTAATACGTCATACCTTTTACGTTAATCGTTATACGTTATACGTTACACGCTATACGTTATACGTTATACGTTATACGTTATACGTTATACGTTATACGTTATACGTTATACGTAATACGTTATACGTTATACGTTATACGTTATACGTTATACGTTATACGTTATACGTTATACGTTATACGTTATACGTTATACGTTATACGTTATACGTTATACGTTATACGTTATACGTTATACGTTATACGTTATACGTTATACGTTATACGTTATACGTTATACGTTATGCGTTATAGGATATACGTTATACGTTATACGTTATACGTTATACGTTATACGTTATACGTTATACGTTATATGATATACGTCATGCGATATACGTTATACGTTATTCGTTATACGGTATACGTTAAACGTTGTACGTTATACGTTATCCGTTATACGTTATACGTTATACGTTAAACGTTAAACGTTGTACGTTATACGTTACACGTTATACGTTATACGTTATACGTTATACGTTATACGTTATCCGTTATACGTTATACGTTATACGTTAAACGTTAAACGTTGTACGTTATACGTTACACGTTATACGTTATACGTTATACGTTATACGTTATACGTTATACGTTATACGTTATACGTTATACGTTAAACGTTGTACGTTATACGTTATACGTTATACGTTATACGTTATACGTTATACGTTATACGTTATACGTTATACCTTATACGTTATACGACATACGTTATACGTTATACGTTATACGTTATACGTTATACGTTATACGTTATACGTTATACGTTATACGTTATGCGTTATAGGATATACGTTATACGTTATACGTTATACGTTATACGTTGTACGTTATACGTTATACGTTATACGTTATACGTTATACGTTATACGTTATACGTTATACGTTATACGTTATACGTTATACGTTATACGTTATACGTTATACGTTATACATTATACGTTATACGTTATACGTTATACGTTATACGTTATACGTTATACGTTATACGACATACGTTATACGTTATACGTTATACGTTATACGTTATACGTTATACGTTATACGTTATACGTTATACGTTGTACGTTATACGTTATACGTTATACGTTATACGTCATACGTTATACGTTAAACGTTGTACGTTATACGTTATACGTTATACGTTATACGTTATACGTTATACGTTATACGTTATACGTTATATGTTATACGTTATACGTTATATGTTATACGTTATACGTTATACGTTATACGTTATGCGTTATAGGATATACGTTATACGTTATACGTTGTACGTTATACGTTATACGTTATACGTTATACGTTATACGTTATACGTTATACGTTATACGTTATACGTTATACGTTATACGTTAGACGTTATACGTTATACGTTATACGTTACACGTTATACGTTATACGTTATACGTTATACGTTATACGTTATACGTTATACGTTATACGTTATACGTTATACGTTATACGTTATACGTTATACGTTATACGTTATACGTTATACGTTATACGTTATACGTTATACGTTATACGTTATACGTTATACGTTATACGTTATTGGTTATACGTTATACTTTATACGTTATACGTTATACGTTATACGTTATACGTTATACGTTATACGTTATACGTTATACGTTATACGTTATACGTTATACGTTATACGTTATACGTTATACGTTATACGTTATACGTTATACGTTATACGTTATACGTTATACGTCATACGTTATACGTTATACGTTATACGTTATACGTTATACGTTATACATTATACGTTATAAGTTATACGTTATACGTTATACGTTGTACGTTATACGTTATACGTTAGACGCTATACGTTATACGTTATACGTGATACGTTATACGTTATACGTTATACGTTATACGTTATACGTTATACGTTATACATTATACGTTATTCGTTATACGTTATACGTTATACGTTATACGTTATACGTTATACGACATACGTTATACGTTATACGTTATACGTTATACGTTATACGTTATACGTTATACGTTATGTGTTATAGGATATACGTTATACGTTATACGTTGTACGTTATACGTTATACGTTATACGTTATACGTTATACGTTATACGTTACGCGTTGTACGTTATACGTTATACGTTGTACGTTATACGTTATACGTTATACGTTATACGTTATACGTTATACGTTATACGTTAAACGTTGTACGTTATACGTTATACGTTATACGTTATACGTTATACGTTATACGTTATACGTTATACGTTATACCTTATACGTTATACGACATACGTTATACGTTATACGTTATACGTTATACGTTATACGTTATACGTTATACGTTATACGTTATACGTTATGCGTTATAGGATATACGTTATACGTTATACGTTATACGTTATACGTTGTACGTTATACGTTATACGTTATACGTTATACGTTATACGTTATACGTTATACGTTATACGTTATACGTTATACGTTATACGTTATACGTTATACGTTATACATTATACGTTATACGTTATACGTTATACGTTATACGTTATACGTTATACGTTATACGACATACGTTATACGTTATACGTTATACGTTATACGTTATACGTTATACGTTGTACGTTATACGTTATACGTTATACGTTATACGTTATACGTTATACGTTAAACGTTGTACGTTATACGTTATACGTTATACGTTATACGTTATACGTTATACGTTATACGTTATACGTTATATGTTATACGTTATACGTTATATGTTATACGTTATACGTTATACGTTATACGTTATGCGTTATAGGATATACGTTATACGTTATACGTTGTACGTTATACGTTATACGTTATACGTTATACGTTATACGTTATACGTTATACGTTATACGTTATACGTTATACGTTATACGTTAGACGTTATACGTTATACGTTATACGTTACACGTTATACGTTATACGTTATTCGTTATACGTTATACGTTATACGTTATACGTTATGCGTTATAGGATATACGTTATACGTTATACGTTGTACGTTATACGTTATACGATATACGTTATACGTTATACGTTGTACGTTATACGTTATACGTTATACGTTATATGATATACGTCATGCGATATACGTTATACGTTATTCGTTATACGGTATACGTTAAACGTTGTACGTTATACGTTATACGTTATACGTTATACGTTATACGTTGGACGTTATACGTTCTACGTTATACGTTATACGTTATACGTTATACGTTATACGTTATACGTTATACGTTACACGTTATACGTTATACGTTATACTGTATACGTTATACGTTATACGTTATACGTTATACGTTATACGTCATACGTTATACGTTATACGTTATACGTTATACGTCGTACGTTATACGTTCTACGTTATACGTTATACGTTATACGTTATACGTTATACGTTATACGTTATACGTTATACGTTATACGTTATACGTTATATGTTACACGTTATACGTTATACGTTATACTGTATACGTTATACGTTATACGTTATACGTTATACGTTATACTGTATACGTTATACGTTATACGTTATACGTTATACGTTATACGTCATACGTTATACGTTATACGTTATACGTTATACGTTCTACGTTATACGTTGTACGTTAAACGTTGTACGTTATACGTTATACGTTATACGTTATACTGTATACGTTATACGTTATACGTTATACGTTATACGTTATACGTTATACGTTATACGTTATACGTTATACGTTCTACGTTATACGTTATACGTTATGCGTTATACGTTATACGTTATACGTTATACGTTATACGTTATACGTTATACGTTATACGTTATACGTTATACGTAATATGTAATACGTCATACGTTTTACGTTAATCGTTATACGTTATACGTCACACGCTATACGTTATACGTTATACGTTATACGTTATACGTTATACGTTATACGTTATACGTTATACGTTAGACGTTATACGTTATACGTTATACGTTATACGTTATACGTTATACGTTATACGTTATACGTTATACGTTATACGTTATACGTTATACGTTATACGTTATACGTTATACGTTATACGTTATACGTTATACGTTATACGTTATACGTTATACGTTATACGTTATACGTTATACGTTACACGTTATACGTTATGCGTTATAGGATATACGTTATACGTTATACGTTGTACGTTATACGTTATACGTTATACGTTATACGTTATACGTTATACGTTATACGTTATACGTTATACGTTAAACGTTGTACGTTATACGTTATACGATATACGTTATACGTTATACGTTATACGTTATACGTTATACGTTATACGTTATACGTTATGCGTTATAGGATATACATTATACGTTATACGTTGTACGTTATACGTTATACGTTATATGTTATACGTCATGCGATATACGTTATACGTTATTCGTTACACGTTATACGTTATACGTTATACGTTATACGTTATACGTTATACGTTATACGTTATACGTTATACGTTATACGTTATACGTTATACGTTATGCGTTATAGGATATACGTTATACGTTATACGTTGTACGTTATACGTTATACGTTATACGTTATATGTTATACGTCATGCGATATACGTTATACGTTATTCGTTATACGGTATACGTTAAACGTTGTACGTTATACGTTATACGTTGTACGTTATACGTTATACGTTGGACGTTATACGTTATACGAAATACGTTATACGCCATACGTTATACGTTATACGTTATACGTTATACGTTATACGTTATACGTTATACGTTATACGTTATACGTTATACGTTATACGTTATACGTTATTCGTTATACGTTATACGTTATACGTGACACGTTATACGTTATACGTTATACTGTATACGTTATACGTTATACGTTATACGTTATACGTTATACGTTATACGTTATACGTTATACGTTATACGTTATACGTTATACGTTATACGTTATACGTTATACGTTATACGTTATACGTTATACGTCATACGTTATACGTTATACGTTATACGTTATACGTTATACGTTATACATTATACGTTATAAGTTATACGTTATACGTTATACGTTGTACGTTATACGTTATACGTTAGACGCTATACGTTATACGTTATACGTGATACGTTATACGTTATACGTTATACGTTATACGTTATACGTTATACGTTATACATTATACGTTATACGTTATACGTTATACGTTATACGTTATACGTTATACGTTATACGACATACGTTATACGTTATACGTTATACGTTATACGTTATACGTTATACGTTATACGTTATGTGTTATAGGATATACGTTATACGTTATACGTTGTACGTTATACGTTATACGTTATACGTTATACGTTATACGTTATACGTTACGCGTTGTACGTTATACGTTATACGTTATACGTTATACGTTATACGTTGTACGTTATACGTTATACGTTATACGTTATACGTTATACGTTATACGTTATACGTTAAACGTTGTACGTTATACGTTATACGTTATACGTTATACGTTATACGTTATACGTTATACGTTATACGTTATACCTTATACGTTATACGACATACGTTATACGTTATACGTTATACGTTATACGTTATACGTTATACGTTATACGTTATACGTTATACGTTATGCGTTATAGGATATACGTTATACGTTATACGTTATACGTTATACGTTGTACGTTATACGTTATACGTTATACGTTATACGTTATACGTTATACGTTATACGTTATACGTTATACGTTATACGTTATACGTTATACATTATACGTTATACGTTATACGTTATACGTTATACGTTATACGTTATACGTTATACGACATACGTTATACGTTATACGTTATACGTTATACGTTATACGTTATACGTTGTACGTTATACGTTATACGTTATACGTTATACGTTATACGTTATACGTTAAACGTTGTACGTTATACGTTATACGTTATACGTTATACGTTATACGTTATACGTTATACGTTATACGTTATACGTTATATGTTATACGTTATACGTTATATGTTATACGTTATACGTTATACGTTATACGTTATGCGTTATACGTTATACGTTATACGTTATACGTTATACGTTATACGTTAGACGTTATACGTTATACGTTATACGTTATACGTTGTACGTTATACGTTATACGTTATACGTTATACGTTATACGTTATACGTTAAACGTTGTACGTTATACGTTATACGTTATACGTTATACGTTATACGTTATACGTTATACGTTATACGTTATACGTTATACGTTATACGTTGTACGTTATACGTTATACGTTATACGTTATACGTTATACGTTATACGTTATACGTTATACGTTATACGTTATACGTTAGACGTTATACGTTATACATTATACGTTATACGTTATACGTTATACGTTATACGTTATACGTTATACGTTATACGACATACGTTATACGTTATACGTTATACGTTATACGTTATACGTTATACGTTGTACGTTATACGTTATACGTTATACGTTATACGTTATACGTTATACGTTAAACGTTGTACGTTATACGTTATACGTTATACGTTATACGTTATACGTTATACGTTATACGTTATACGTTATACGTTATACGTTATACGTTGTACGTTATACGTTATACGTTATACGTTATACGTTATACGTTATACGTTATACGTTATACGTTATACGTTATACGTTATACGTTAGACGTTATACGTTATACGTTATACGTTACACGTTATACGTTATACGTTATTCGTTATACGTTATACGTTATACGTTATACGTTATGCGTTATAGGATATACGTTATACGTTATACGTTGTACGTTATACGTTATACGATATACGTTATACGTTATACGTTGTACGTTATACGTTATACGTTATACGTTATATGATATACGTCATGCGATATACGTTATACGTTATTCGTTATACGGTATACGTTAAACGTTGTACGTTATACGTTATACGTTATACGTTATACGTTATACGTTGGACGTTATACGTTCTACGTTATACGTTATACGTTATACGTTATACGTTATACGTTATACGTTATACGTTACACGTTATACGTTATACGTTATACTGTATACGTTATACGTTATACGTTATACGTTATACGTTATACGTCATACGTTATACGTTATACGTTATACGTTATACGTTGTACGTTATACGTTCTACGTTATACGTTATACGTTATACGTTATACGTTATACGTTATACGTTATACGTTATACGTTATACGTTATACGTTATATGTTACACGTTATACGTTATACGTTATACTGTATACGTTATACGTTATACGTTATACGTTATACGTTATACTGTATACGTTATACGTTATACGTTATACGTTATACGTTATACGTCATACGTTATACGTTATACGTTATACGTTATACGTTATACGTTCTACGTTATACGTTGTACGTTAAACGTTGTACGTTATACGTTATACGTTATACGTTATACTGTATACGTTATACGTTATACGTTATACGTTATACGTTATACGTTATACGTTATACGTTATACGTTATACGTTATACGTTATACGTTATACGTTATACGTTATACGTTATACGTTATACGTTATACGTTATACGTTATACGTTCTACGTTATACGTTATACGTTATGCGTTATACGTTATACGTTATACGATATACGTTATACGTTATACGTTATACGTTATACGTTATACGTTATACGTAATATGTAATACGTCATACGTTTTACGTTAATCGTTATACGTTATACGTTACACGCTATACGTTATACGTTATACGTTATACGTTATACGTTATACGTTATACGTTATACGTTAGACGTTATACGTTATACGTTATACGTTATACGTTATACGTTATACGTTATACGTTATACGTTATACGTTATACGTTATACGTTATACGTTATACGTTATACGTTATACGTTATACGTTATACGTTATACGTTATACGTTATACGTTATACGTTATACGTTATACGTTATACGTTATACGTTATACGTTATACGTTATACGTTATGCGTTATAGGATATACGTTATACGTTATACGTTGTACGTTATACGTTATACGTTATACGTTATACGTTATACGTTATACGTTATACGTTAAACGTTGTACGTTATACGTTATACGATATACGTTATACGTTATACGTTATACGTTATACGTTATACGTTATACGTTATACGTTATGCGTTATAGGATATACATTATACGTTATACGTTGTACGTTATACGTTATACGTTATATGTTATACGTCATGCGATATACGTTATACGTTATTCGTTACACGTTATACGTTATACGTTATACGTTATACGTTATACGTTATACGTTATACGTTATACGTTATACGTTATACGTTATACGTTATACGTTATGCGTTATAGGATATACGTTATACGTTATACGTTATACGTTGTACGTTATACGTTATACGTTATACGTTATATGTTATACGTCATGCGATATACGTTATACGTTATTCGTTATACGGTATACGTTAAACGTTGTACGTTATACGTTATACGTTGTACGTTATACGTTATACGTTGGACGTTATACGTTATACGAAATACGATATACGCCATACGTTATACGTTATACGTTATACGTTATACGTTATACGTTATACGTTATACGTTATACGTTATACGTTATACGTTATACGTTATTCGTTATACGTTATACGTTATACGTGACACGTTATACGTTATACGTTATACTGTATACGTTATACGTTATACGTTATACGTTATACGTTATACGTTATACGTTATACGTTATACGTTATACGTTATACGTTATACGTTATACGTTATGCGTTATAGGATATACGTTATACGTTATACGTTGTACGTTATATGTTATACGTTATACGTTATATGTTATACGTTATACGTTATACGTTGTACGTTATACGTTATACGTTATACGTTATACGTTATACGTTATACGTTATACGTTAAACGTTATACGTTATACGTTATACGTTATACGTTATACGTTATACGTTATACGTTATACGTTATACGTTATACCTTATACGTTATACGTTATACGTTATACGTTATACGTTATACATTATACGTTATACGTTGAACGTTGTACGATATACGTTATACGTTATACGTTATACGTTATACGTTATACGTTAAACGTTGTACGTTATACGTTATACGTCATACGTTATACGTTATACGTTATACGTTATACGTTCTACGTTATACGTTATACGTTAAACGTTGTACGTTATACGTTATGCGTTATACGTTATTCGTTATACGTTATTCGTTATACGGTATACGTTATACGTTATACGTTATACGTTATACGTTATACGTTATACGTTATGCGTTATACGTTATACGTTATACGTTATACGTTATACGTTATACCTTATACGTTATACGTTATACGTTATACGTTATACGTTATACGTTATACGTTATACGTTATGCGTTATAGGATATACGTTATACGTTATACGTTGTACGTTATACGTTATACGTTATACGTTATACGTTATACGTTATACGTTATACGTTATACGTTATACGTTATACGTTATACGTTATATGTTATACGTTATACGTTATATGTTATACGTTATACGTTCTACGTTATACGTTGTACGTTAAACGTTGTACGTTATACGTTATACGTTATACGTTATACTGTATACGTTATACGTTATACGTTATACGTTATACGTTATACGTTATACGTTATACGTTATACGTTATACGTTATACGTTATACGTTATACGTTATACGTTATACGTTATACGTTATACGTTATACGTTATACGTTATACGTTATACGTTCTACGTTATACGTTATACGTTATGCGTTATACGTTATACGTTATACGTTATACGTTATACGTTATACGTTATACGTTATACGTTATACGTTATACGTTATACGTAATATGTAATACGTCATACGTTTTACGTTAATCGTTATACGTTATACGTTACACGCTATACGTTATACGTTATACGTTATACGTTATACGTTATACGTTATACGTTATACGTTAGACGTTATACGTTATACGTTATACGTTATACGTTATACGTTATACGTTATACGTTATACGTTATACGTTATACGTTATACGTTATACGTTATAGGTTATACGTTATACGTTATACGTTATACGTTATACGTTATACGTTATACGTTATACGTTATACGTTATACGTTATACGTTATACGTTATGCGTTATAGGATATACGTTATACGTTATACGTTGTACGTTATACGTTATACGTTATACGTTATACGTTATACGTTATACGTTATACGTTATACGTTAAACGTTGTACGTTATACGTTATACGATATACGTTATACGTTATACGTTATACGTTATACGTTATACGTTATACGTTATACGTTATGCGTTATAGGATATACATTATACGTTATACGTTGTACGTTATACGTTATACGTTATATGTTATACGTCATGCGATATACGTTATACGTTATTCGTTACACGTTATACGTTATACGTTATACGTTATACGTTATACGTTATACGTTATACGTTATACGTTATACGTTATACGTTATACGTTATACGTTATACGTTATGCGTTATAGGATATACGTTATACGTTATACGTTGTACGTTATACGTTATACGTTATACGTTATATGTTATACGTCATGCGATATACGTTATACGTTGTTCGTTATACGGTATACGTTAAACGTTGTACGTTATACGTTATACGTTGTACGTTATACGTTATACGTTGGACGTTATACGTTATACGAAATACGTTATACGCCATACGTTATACGTTATACGTTATACGTTATACGTTATACGTTATACGTTATACGTTATACGTTATACGTTATACGTTATACGTTATTCGTTATACGTTATACGTTATACGTGACACGTTATACGTTATACGTTATACTGTATACGTTATACGTTATACGTTATACGTTATACGTTATACGTTATACGTTATACGTTATACGTTATACGTTATACGTTATACGTTATACGTTATACGTTATACGTTATGCGTTATAGGATATACGTTATACGTTATACGTTGTACGTTATATGTTATACGTTATACGTTATATGTTATACGTTATACGTTATACGTTGTACGTTATACGTTATACGTTATACGTTATACGTTATACGTTATACGTTATACGTTAAACGTTATACGTTATACGTTATACGTTATACGTTATACGTTATACGTTATACGTTATACGTTATACGTTATACCTTATACGTTATACGTTATACGTTATACGTTATACATTATACGTTATACGTTGAACGTTGTACGATATACGTTATACGTTATACGTTATACGTTATACGTTATACGTTAAACGTTGTACGTTATACGTTATACGTCATACGTTATACGTTATACGTTATACGTTATACGTTATACGTTCTACGTTATACGTTATACGTTATACGTTAAACGTTGTACGTTATACGTTATGCGTTATACGTTATTCGTTATACGGTATACGTTATACGTTATACGTTATACGTTATACGTTATACGTTATACGTTATACGTTATACGTTGTACGTTATATGTTATACGTTATACGTTATATGTTATACGTTATACGTTATACGTTGTACGTTATACGTTATACGTTATACGTTATACGTTATACGTTATACGTTATACGTTAAACGTTATACGTTATACGTTATACGTTATACGTTATACGTTATACGTTATACGTTATACGTTATACGTTATACCTTATACGTTATACGTTATACGTTATACGTTATACGTTATACATTATACGTTATACGTTGAACGTTGTACGATATACGTTATACGTTATACGTTATACGTTATACGTTATACGTTAAACGTTGTACGTTATACGTTATACGTCATACGTTATACGTTATACGTTATACGTTATACGTTCTACGTTATACGTTATACGTTAAACGTTGTACGTTATACGTTATGCGTTATACGTTATTCGTTATACGGTATACGTTATACGTTATACGTTATACGTTATACGTTATACGTTATACGTTATGCGTTATACGTTATACGTTATACGTTATACGTTATACGTTATACCTTATACGTTATACGTTATACGTTATACGTTATACGTTATACGTTATACGTTATACGTTATGCGTTATAGGATATACGTTATACGTTATACGTTGTACGTTATACGTTATACGTTATACGTTATACGTTATACGTTATACGTTATACGTTATACGTTATACGTTATACGTTATACGTTATATGTTATACGTTATACGTTATATGTTATACGTTATACGTTCTACGTTATACGTTGTACGTTAAACGTTGTACGTTATACGTTATACGTTATACGTTATACTGTATACGTTATACGTTATACGTTATACGTTATACGTTATACGTTATACGTTATACGTTATACGTTATACGTTATACGTTATACGTTATACGTTATACGTTATACGTTATACGTTATACGTTATACGTTATACGTTATACGTTATACGTTCTACGTTATACGTTATACGTTATGCGTTATACGTTATACGTTATACGTTATACGTTATACGTTATACGTTATACGTTATACGTTATACGTTATACGTTATACGTAATATGTAATACGTCATACGTTTTACGTTAATCGTTATACGTTATACGTTACACGCTATACGTTATACGTTATACGTTATACGTTATACGTTATACGTTATACGTTATACGTTAGACGTTATACGTTATACGTTATACGTTATACGTTATACGTTATACGTTATACGTTATACGTTATACGTTATACGTTATACGTTATACGTTATAGGTTATACGTTATACGTTATACGTTATACGTTATACGTTATACGTTATACGTTATACGTTATACGTTATACGTTATACGTTATACGTTATGCGTTATAGGATATACGTTATACGTTATACGTTGTACGTTATACGTTATACGTTATACGTTATACGTTATACGTTATACGTTATACGTTATACGTTAAACGTTGTACGTTATACGTTATACGATATACGTTATACGTTATACGTTATACGTTATACGTTATACGTTATACGTTATACGTTATGCGTTATAGGATATACATTATACGTTATACGTTGTACGTTATACGTTATACGTTATATGTTATACGTCATGCGATATACGTTATACGTTATTCGTTACACGTTATACGTTATACGTTATACGTTATACGTTATACGTTATACGTTATACGTTATACGTTATACGTTATACGTTATACGTTATACGTTATACGTTATGCGTTATAGGATATACGTTATACGTTATACGTTGTACGTTATACGTTATACGTTATACGTTATATGTTATACGTCATGCGATATACGTTATACGTTGTTCGTTATACGGTATACGTTAAACGTTGTACGTTATACGTTATACGTTGTACGTTATACGTTATACGTTGGACGTTATACGTTATACGAAATACGTTATACGCCATACGTTATACGTTATACGTTATACGTTATACGTTATACGTTATACGTTATACGTTATACGTTATACGTTATACGTTATACGTTATTCGTTATACGTTATACGTTATACGTGACACGTTATACGTTATACGTTATACTGTATACGTTATACGTTATACGTTA